>NC_043984.1:8118501-8273501 GCF_902150065.1 Myripristis murdjan
CATGTTTGAGTTGGCGAGCCGGCTCCGCTCGGCACTGGTGAGAGATTTCGTCACAATGTCACAAGTGGGAGTCTTGATCCAGCATAAATTTAATATGCTCCATTTTAATGCTGTTTAAAATAAATCTCATTACTTTTGTATATCAGATGCTTGGGAGGGACATGTCTGTAATAGTTGAGCTCTGTGCGCGTGGTCTTTTGTTCGTTGCCATGTGCACAGGTTGAGTTTTGAAAGTCAACAAAGTTTCTCTCGCTCTAATCAGGCAACATCACCTAAGCTCAAAAACAGAAGCGCAAAACCAGATAAAACTGCACCAGTTTTTAAATGTAAAAATACACCTGTCTTGTTAGTCTAAAGGCCAAAGTGGGACAGCATTGAGAAGCCGAGTCCCAATTCAAACACCATAGATATAGCCCAGATTATATTCTGGTATGTGGTTGGTGGAAAACGTCTCTGTGTATAGGAAATGACAAATCAGGTCTAACAGAGCCGAGGTCCTGCTGGCTCTCTGGAAAGGCTAAGCTACACTGAACTGGAACAAATGAACCAGTAGCTGTGAATAAACATTCAACATGGTAGACAATTAAACATGGTAGATTTTTGAATATCGTGCCCCTCTGACCCTAACCCTAATCAAGCTACCTATCTCACCTAACTGGTCTCACATTGGCTTATTCTTCAGAGCGATGCTGCCACTGTATCTTGTTTCAACTGGAAAAGCATCAAATTAAGGAGGCAAGGTGTTCTCAAAACGCCACTGCTCTGTGAATTTAAAACATCTCTAACAATCCACTATTTATTTGTGCACAGTCACATAATTAGAGTACTGCTGCACTTATCAACAGGTTGTTTCTCAAAGGGACATGAACCTATTTCCTTCTCTATTTCCTTCCCAATTATTGGTGCAAGTATACAAAGTATAACTAAATTAAACTGTCACACTCTTTTAAATTGAAATGATCTTGAAATGTGACACAGTAAAAATACATTTTTTCCCCAAATATATGAACAAAAGTATTGGCTCCTACAGTTATTGCTTATTGAATTTAATTACAAAATGTTACCATAGCAAACAGTACAAGTTCACACAAGTTCTCCCACAGCGAAATATAATTGCTTGTCGTTGAGGAAGAAAGTACCCATTAAAAATGAGAGTGCAAGTCTATGTGTGTGTGTGTGTGTGTGTGTGTGTGTGTGTGTTTGATTTCAGCAAATAAAGCAGGAGTACATTCATAACACTAAAGTTAATAATGTACTGTAATGTAGCGTAAGTTCTTACAAATACGTATTTTATGAACAGTCTATGCTGTGGTGCTGAACGGACAGCAGCTTTCATATTTGAAAACATACATATGAAAAGGCAGTGATAAAAATCGGCTCCCACAGGGTCAGAATACATGGAATATGTGGGAAACGATAAAATGCACAAAATGTGAAAATGACTTATAAACTACTAGCACTTCAGAGCAGGAAAAGGAGCCACATAGTCAAAAGTTGCAACATGTTTTCAGCTCGGTGCACCACCTCCGGCAGCTCCTCCTCTTTTTGTGAATTATTTTCTATTTCAGACCTCTTCTGTGCCAGGATGTAGGATTTCCACCTGTGCATCCTAACAGCGAGCCACTTTATGTGAGTTCACCTCATGCATCCTGCAGTATGACTGAGCTGTGGCCTGACATCCTGCCATGAAAAAACAAATGGTGGTGCTGAGTTTGTCTGTTTTTTGAGGGGAACAGATTTGTTGGCGCAGAGTCGCCTTCAGTGCACAAACAGCACGAGAATCGTCTGCGCTGAGCCTTTTCCCCTCCAGAAGAGGCCGAATGCTACATGATGGGAACCTTTACAGGATTTTTCACCTCATCCTCTGATCTTCCAAAAAGGGTGGTGCCTATAAAAAAACAACAAAACAAAACAAAAAAAAAAAAAAAAAACTTTGATGCTGTACCTCTGCTTCTCTATTATCATTTTCTGAGGTTAAATTGGCATTTTCTTGTTTTATTACATCTGGCAAGGGGTTTTCATTTGAATTATGTTAATAAAGACATCCTCCATATTTGCTCTTCAACACTGACACACTTCAAAATACAAATGTATGTAGTGTAGCGCTGGCTAAAATGGATTTGTGCCTGGATGATAAATCAGAACAGCTATGTTTTGCCTGGGGAAAGGCATTTGCACCGGTGAAAACCATAAATATGAGGATTAGTATCATTCAACATCATTTTTTCTCTCTTCTTCATGTTACAAGACACACACACACACACACACACAGACACAATTTTATGCTTGTTCAGCAACTAATCTATCTGATATCCCCTATCTGTGCAAACACACTCTCTCTCTGTCTCCTTGTCTATCTCTCTCTATGTCTCTCTGTCTTTCTCTTGAGTACACTGAGTACACATACAAACATATATAATGTGTCTTTTGTATGTACACATAATCCCTTACACACACACACACACACACTGGATCCAGCTCTCAGGGGCAGCAATGGGAAAGTTGTGGCTGCTCAGCTGAATCTGGGTTTGTTTCGCTGCCAGCTGTTCTGCAGACAGAGGCGGTTCTCTGGGAAAAACTAACTGACAAATGAACCCTGTAAATATGGACATCCAATGGGAAATACAACTCTTGATTAGAGAGGAACTCTGTGTGTGTGTGTGTGTGTGTGTGTGTGTGTGTATGTGTGTGTGTGTGACAGAGAGAGAGAGAGTCAGAGAGTCAGAGAAAGAGAGAGAACTCCATTTTTCAAACTGCAAGTCTACATTTATCTATTTTATGTTGTTATTTTTTACTAATCTGTGTGTATTTCCAACAGCAAAATCACAGTTCTGCTGTTATCTACATTTTTTGAACTGAACTGAATTTAGAGAGAGAGAGAGAGAGAGAGAGAGAGAGAGAGAGAGAGGGAGAGAGAAAGGGAGAGTAAGAAAGTGTGTCTACATGCTTGTAATAATTCAAAAAAAATGTGTGTGTGTTTGTGTGTGTGTGTGTGTGTGAGATTATGTGTGTGAGAGTGAGTGAGACAGCAAGAGTATGAAAGCGTGTTTCAGTTTGTGTATATGCTTGTAATAATTCAGTGTGTAATGAAACGCAAACAATGTGTGTGTGTGTGTGTGTGTGTGTGTGTGTGTGACACAGATGAGTCCAGCCAGCTGCTACAGAGACAGATGAAGAGGCTGTGGTGGATGTGATGTCCTGCTATCACCGTGTGTCTGCAGCGCTGATAGTGGAGAAACCTCCCTCTGTCTCCTTAATCCTCCCTCTCTTTATCTCTCCTCTCTCTCTCTCCTAGAAGTATCACTCCTTCACTCTCTCTCTCTCTCTCTCCCTCTCTCTCTCTCTTTCTCCCTTAGTCTCAGTTTCTCTTTCTCTTTTGCAAACTGATCATGGCCAAGTGTCTCTGCATTGTTGTCTGTCTTGTGGCTCTGACTCTGAGGACATTTGTAACTCTTTGCATCTGACAGCAGCCTCTCTTTGATTTTATCTGTCTCTACGTTCTCTCTTATGCCTTCACTGTGGTTCCATTTTTCAATGCAACATTTTATTCCAAGGCAACATATCTCAAAATCAACTGGGTGGATTGCCAGAAAATTTGGAGAGCACATTCATGCTTCCCAACAAACGAACCGTGTCAACTTGAGGGACCTCATGACTGTTCTTTGAGCTTGATTTTGATGACCATCTGTAGGCAAAAATGTCAACTTTTATACATCAGAATGTTTTGGGCAGATTGAAATAGCATTTGGTAAACACATCCATGCTCCCCAGAGGATGAATCCTGTCCAGTGTTAACTTTGACTGCAAATTTTGAATTAGGCTTAGTTATTGTCTTTTGACTAGTTTTAGTCATATTTAGTCGACTAAAATCTAACAGGTTTAGTTAAGATGTAATCCATTATTAAAATGTTTCTCGAGAATTTCCAAAGTCATCATATACTCCTGGAGGAAACATCTATCAACCTGTTTTTATGGAAGGGCATTTAGGTTTGAACGTGCAATACAGGCACAGTCTCATATATAAGAAATATATATATATATATATATATATATATATATATATATATATCCATATATATAGTATCTATATATCAATACATCTGCTGTGATTGGATTTGTTCTGATCCTGAACTCATCCCTCCTTAAAAATTAGTTCTATTGGATCACTTTTCAGCTCTTTCCCTCAAACATTTTCATCTTGTTTTTATTCATTCAAAAGATTCAAAAGATTGCAGCATAACTTCTGTCATTATAAATAATTTTTGATTAATTTATTGTCTATTGTTCTTCATCAAAATGCTCAAACCCCATACTCCCACTTCTTCCATTCCCCTGATATTGACCAGAACCTCCTGAATATCATTAAAACTTTTCCACAAGAAAAGTGGAATCATTCTGCTGCTGGGTGGGCTCTTTCATCTCTACAGCACTTTCACGGCTGCTTTGTTGACTCCAAACCAGCAACTGCACTCAGACGCAGATCAGTAATTTTACGTTTACTTAAGTACATTTTTGCTTGAGTGTTGTACTTCACTGCATGTTAAATCAGGTCCATTACAGAGAACAAATGACCAGCGACAGATTGTGGAACGTTTCAAGCTTATTCCACACTTGTTGGTTGAGTCTACAGGGTCCTCACTTCAATCAACCCATGGCAGTTTAGCGTAATGTCCCTTTAAAAGGATGTAGCTTGAAGTGTGTGCGCTCATCCTTTTCTAACTGCACGGAAGAGGTCACAGCTCACAGTACTTCTACTTAAGTAAAATATCATCAGAGTAACAGTGCTCCTGCTTGAGTGGCAGTTTGAGTAGCTTTTTGTTTGTGGTGTGAACTTGAAACTGACCCACATCTGACTGAGCTACCGCCAGCCTCTTGTTTAGGGTTGAAGCAGCTCTTGTACCTCCAGTGCACATCATGGTCTCAAAAATTTCAAAAGCAGCAGCAGCTAGCAGTTTGCAACACAAGACCAAAATGAGTTGCAATGGAGTAAGAAGGAAATTCACTGCCCTCTTGGCTTATAATCTAAATGATCACTGCACAAATAAGCAAATGCCAAAGATGCTGATGTTAGATAAATATCCCAGAAGATAACATTTTCATTCTGCACCCCAAAACTGGTCAGTTTTGCCCGGCCATGAGCAATGATCATTTTGATTCATTTCATTTTTTTGCCACGTGAAATCAATCCGAATGAACTGAGCAATGCAACGTATTATCAACTACTCTACTGATTCAAACCAAAGCAAAGGTTGGAAAATGACTGTAGTGTCAGCTAATGTTCATCACGTTTCATGTTTTCAGCCAAAGACGAAAACAAAGAAATGCACTAGGCACAAATCTAATGCATCAGCTAATGCATAAGAGAAGCACAATTTGAAAAATACATTTAAAGCAAGCATATAAATGTTGTGCAGTGCTGAATGTTTCCATTTCCCTTTAGCTTTTTTATTTCAATGCATCCTAATTCTACCACCTCTCCCACCTCCCCTCTATGCCTTTACTTGCCTCTCTTACATATACTCTCACCTTCCCCTCCTTCTCCTTCCTACTTTCTCCCTTCTACTCTCTTTGTTCCTCTTGGCCTCGCTTGTTCTTCACTCCTCTGCCTCACCGTAGTGATTTATGGGTTAACAGGCGACGAGTCTGGAAGCGCTGAACTATGTCTTCCTCTCTATTTCATCCTCCTCGGCGCTTTGTCATGTCTCTCTCTCTCTCTGTCCCACACACATACTCCCTCTCAGCTTATCTTTTCACCTATTATTGCTCTCTGGCTCTCGCTCTCCTTTCACTGCTTATTTCACTGCCACACACTCCTTTCATCTTCCTCTCTTTCTTTCCCTGTATCTCCCTTATCTTGAAGTTTTACTGCAATAAAGAGTCCAATCAAACACTTTTAGCAACTGGCTGATGGTTTTCATCAAAGATCACAAATTTACTGTAATGACACACAGAAACCCCGCTCCAATTGGCCAACAATTTCCCCAACAATCAACACAAACTCATGATAACGGCAGACCCCTGGGAATGGCAACACAACGGGAAAGACAGGAATTTAATTCAGCTGAATGTAATCCACTGAATTCCAGTGGACACAGGAGCTGGAAAGTTCTGAGTCTGTACTCCCAGCTGCCAACCTAAATGCCCCACAACACATTTACATGGCAATTGTTCAAGGTTTTATCTATGTATGTTGAAGTTATGGTTCCACCATCACTAGAGGATAGTAGCCACTTTGCTGTCTAATGTTGCTTCTTGTTGTTAAATCTAAGTTTAACTGCACTCGAGAAACATTTCATCCCTAAACTGTTGATGAGTGTACACACTTACTCCATTTCATCTTGCTTAC
The DNA here is from genome assembly GCF_902150065.1 of Myripristis murdjan. Lineage (NCBI taxonomy): Eukaryota > Metazoa > Chordata > Actinopteri > Holocentriformes > Holocentridae > Myripristis > Myripristis murdjan. The sequence goes on from NC_043984.1 coordinate 8,124,848, forward strand.
AGATCCTCACCATTACAAGATGAAGGTTTTCTTACAGCAAATCCTCCAACCAAGGTAATTTGTTCCTACCCTCTGATACGAACCACAGGACTGTTTCCTAAATTAGCGCCCCTGCTGGTGGCAGGAGATATGCCACAAGCCGTGGTGCACATGTGTCAAAATGATCGCAGTTTGGTTAAGTTTAGGGTAAGGTTGAGGTTAAGGTTAGAGGACCTTTCTCATTGTGGTGACAATAATCAACATGCAGAAACAAATGAAAACACCCAGAGATGAACATCAGACTCATTTCACATGACCTCACCTCCCGACACACCGCATTGTTGTTGTTTAACTATAGGTTGTTGTAATAAGCTGGTGCACAAACGCCCTATGGGGTCATTTCTTGGTTGAGGACAGTGTCTTTTCTCAATCACTTCTCTATCTTTTCCCCATATAAACACGTTTCCTTTGTGTGTCCTTTGCCAAATAGTGACCCAAAAACAGACAGTTCCACTGAACAATGCAGCAAAATCAGTATGTACCATAACTACAAACTGAATGTAAACAAACCCTGCAACAAGGCTTCTCAAAGTCTGGACCTCGGTCCACATCCAGACCGAACAGTAAGTCAATTCGGATTCAGCACATACCTCGTGTTATGAAAACAATACATTACAAAGTGTAACATTTTCTATTTTGACCTATATACATTCCTATATGTCTACTAAAATAAAGTTTTATGGAATAAAAATGAATTCAAAAGAATTCTGCTCAGGGTCATTGTTTCCCTTTTATAGCTTCCTTAATAAACTTATGATCTTGATCATCTTCTTGAACATCATCGTCGCTATCATTTATTCCAGAATCAAAAGAAAACAGCAATTTGATAACGTCTTGCTTTTGTAATGTGAGCTGTATATCTGTTGGAAACAGGGCTGTTTGAAAGTGCTCAAAAGCTCAAAGTCACACAATATCTGATTTTTCAAATCTGTGCTGGTATTATCATTATGTAAGTATACCTACAAGTACACTACAAAACAATCACAAAAAAAAAAAAAATCACCATTAAATAATCACAGATGAATATGCCATTTTATTTAGAAAGCAAATGCACTATGATCTAAAAAAAGAAGAAATAAGCACTTGTGCACTTTTGATGGGGGGTCAAAATGTGTGTTTTGACATGGAAAATTAGCCAACAAAGTGGAAAAGCTGTTTTCACTTTCCATGCGACTTTCCTTCTTCAAACTATCTACGGACCTGCAGATACTCTTTCTTCTCTCTTTCCCCTCACCTCATCTGTCTCCCCTTCCCTACTTCTCTCTGCTAACCGTCTCTTTCTTCTCTTTATCTTCCTTCCTCTTTCCCTCTCTGTCAGGTTGTTTGAAGTGTGTGTCTTGCAGCCAGTCAGATCCAGTGTGTTGATAGCAGTCCCGTAATCAGCCGCAGTGATATGGAAGGCTGACCTGGCTCCCACTAAAAAGAAACTCCTGTAAACCTGCATGGTGTGGGCTTTTTGTGCCTCTCCTTTCCCCTTTACAAGGCAGTTAAATGCTCCAGTAACCAGGCCTGAAAATGAGCCACATGTGGTCAGACAGCAGCTGCAAAGAGGTTATCCTGCCGCCCATGATAGCTTCAAAAGAGACGTATACAGTGGCAGGCATTGTAAAAGTCTCATATATAGAATCAATTGTTTGCTCTTGGCATTTTTGAGGTTTGCGGCTCCGTTACACAACTGGAAATGAAAACATGGAGTTCTGCTGCTAAATATGTGCTATTTGTTATCTCGTTTCTCCCAGTTATTCACAGGATGTTCTTATTCAGACTGGCGTACAATGAGTGTTACAGTAATATAAGCTTGAAATCTTATTATGCCAACAATATAAGCAACTAAATTTAAGTAGTGAATGTATCTGAGAAGTTTTTGTTTTCAACCAGAGCACATTGGAGAGAGATCTGGGACAGGGAATCTGAGTGTGATGTGAGGTACTTTTTGAAACAATGACACCCCAGGCTGAGAAGGAAGATGGTTGGTGGCTTGCCATGACGGGAGTTCTTGTCATACTCTAATTAGCATAGCTTCGTTGTTGCATGAAAACTCCATAACTCCAGTTTTGCTTATTGTTATATTTTAACTTCCTTTGAAGGATCACATGATTGTCTGTGGGCCTGGCTCACCAACAAAACCGCTGGCTATCGACCCTAATAGTGCCGTTGTTGAGCGTCGGTGACGGACAGTAGCCTCTAGTTTTGGTGATGGGTCCTACATGTCAGATCTTGGCAGCCCTTCTACCTGTTTCCTGGCTGGTTCAGCACGTTGATTGGTGAGAGAGCGTTTTCTGATTGGCTGTTCAGCCTTTGCAAATCAGTGCATGATAAGAAAAACATAATGCTGGTTGTGCTGGCAACAGAGGCGGTCCTGGCTAGTTTTGCGCCCTGGGCGAACCGTCCCCCACCCCCACCACATCAGGCCTATCATTTGTTAACATCCTATTAACTAAGAATAACACACTAGAAATTACTCATAAAGCTATATCACATATAGCTTACAAAATGTCATGCCAGTGTATAGGAAGTTATTTAGGTTACCATAGACCCACGTATAGCAAAAAAAAATTAAAAATTCCACAGTCAGGACGTATTGTTTACCAAATCCACAGACTAACAGGCCAATGTGAACTTGCACTTGTTGTGTTGCTAACACAAACTAGCCTATGGGTGAAATTAATTCCATGACACGATGCCTAAAATTCTAATAGTTGCTAGTTCAGCAAAACTAAACCCCCCCCCAAAAAAAAACTTCTGTGGCTAAGTGGCAACATATTAGCAAGAGGCTAATAAATAGGGTATAGGCTACTGTTTCATTACATGCACAATTAACGTCATGCATAGAGACTTGCATACCTTTATCTTTTGAACGTTTCTCCTCTTCTTCTCTCCTTCTCTTTCTGAACTGGGCACCTGATGTTTTTTTTGGCCTTTTGTCCATGATACTCCATTGACTTTTTGTTGTTGTTGTTGTTGTTTGGCATTTTCACATAACCCAATAAATTACATGTAGCTATAAGGGGTCTATATTAATTTTATGAATGAAATACAATTTATTTGGAAGCAGCAGTTTGTGTTGTTTGGCCTGGGATCTTTCATATCAGAGGTTAGTCTAACCCCGCCCCCCTCCCCTTTGCTTTTCCTGAGACTCACAACCTGCGCACAGCCTCTGCAGTCGCAAGTTGATCCCCCGCGCCCCCCTCCTCCTTGCCTTTTCTTCTGACACACACGACCTGTATACATGACTCTCAGCAGCAAGTTGACGTGATAGTAGGGGCGCCTTAGCGTCCACTGCACCAACTTGACATGGAAATGAGCGATATTAGTCTAGAAACGATTTTTTTTTTTTTTTTGCGGACGCACTTTTTTTTTTTTTTTTTTTTTTTGGACGGCGCTTGTGCGCCCCCAAGTAGATTGCGCCCTGGGCGGTTGCCCACATTGCCCATAGCAAAAACCGTCCCTGGCTGGCAATGTGCTAACTATCTAACCTGGATGAGCCAGGTGATCTCATGAGATGATATTGGTTTTGGCTTGTGAAACTCTCCATCAAGTGTTTGATCCAAAAACATGGTGTGAAAAATCAGCGTCCTTTGAGGGACTGCAGGCATAGATTAGCTGATGGTGACATGATATCATCTTGAAAATCTCTGAAAATCATCACATACGTTTTTTTAGACTACTGCCCCCTGCTGGCTCAGAGAATTATTTCCTCACACGCAGGTGCAGGATGTGCTTCATATTGACTGTTGTCTACAGTGTGTTTATGGACAGCTTTTAACGATGTGGCAACATGAGGTGACACACAGTGTCAGCCTTGGCCGGCTCGCTGTGTCCCTGACCCGTGGGTTGAGAAAATTTTACAACCCTCAGGCTTATGCAAGCCCTTTAAAACCCAGCTGGAAACTGACAAATACCAGTTGGTGCAGCTTAAAACAAGGCTAGTTTAACAGAACCCCGAAGAGTTGGCATTTTAGAGATACTGTATGTGATGATACAAAATATACATACATTTGCTACAACCGCATGTATTAGACATGGGATTGGGCAGAAATACTGCAAACTGGCCTCAGCAGCAGCAATTTGTCACCAAATGTTTTGGGACTGAGCACGTTCACATTGTTCCCCATGTTCTGAAAAAGGAACTGGAATTGCTTAAATAAAAATAAATCCTACAGTTAGTGACTAGGTTGCCAAATTGGCAGCACTGCTCCTGCGCTCTAGGCAACAGCATACGGGCCCTGTTTTACCAAATAAACAAATAAATAACTTTTTGAGACTGCGGTAAAACAGATTAGATGAATTTGCGAGACATAATGTATTTTTAAGTGTTTCTGTGGGATGTCCTGGTGGTGCAGCATGCAGGCTAAGGTGTACCGCATTGTTGTGAAACTGCAGTTTCTAGTTTTTCTACACAAGCACGCACACACACACACACACACACACACACACACACACACACACACACACCCTACTGCTTATTACCAAACACACTTGCACCATGTGTTTTCATGTCCTGCCTTGGTTCTGTTTTTTTATAATTTTAGTTGCTTCTTTGAGTTCCCTATATATTTTATGGAACTTGTTGTGCCACTGTTTTCAGTCAAGTTGTGCTTGTTGTCATTTAGATCCTGTTTTCCAGTTGTCTTGTCTTGTCATGATAATTTTTGAGGTTATTTTTTTATTTTATAGATTCAGGACAATTGTTTCTTTTGTCCCACAAATTTGTGCAAGTGGGAAGTGCGTGTTTCCTCTGTTTTTTATCACCACAGTTTACCACTGTTGTCTATTACATTGTCTCTATGCTTTTATCACTGTGCAAATACCAAACCACAGTAAAACTATACAGCAGAAGCACACGGCCATCAGGCTCTGGCCTATACATTATCGGCTCATAAACCACAAGCTACTCAACCTGCTCACTACAGTCAAAACTTTTATGAGCCAGTTGAAAACACCCCGAACACACCCTCAGCCACCGCCGCAAGCTCTCCATAAAACCCAATAAAGCAAAGCAGCCTGCTGGGGTAAAACCATTCCCAAACATTCCCAACATTTCCTCCAGTCCTCAGTAACCATTCCCGACCATTTCCCACAGGGAAATAAACACAGAGAGGGTCTCAGGGACAAAATCCTATGAAATGTTAACTCATCATCCAAGGGACAGGGAACGCCACTGCTGTGAATAAAGACACTGAAGAAGTCAGTGAATGAGATTTAAAGCCACTTCTCCTTCAAAAAGCATAATTTTGTTATATGCCAAATTTTTAGAATGGAGTTACTCATAATTTACAATTGCCAAAATTCAACCCATTTAAACTTCAATAATAAGAAAAAATAATAAAGATAATAATGTCAAATTCAGCAATTTCCCCCTTCATTTTTCTTTCTTGACTGCCTCTGAAACAGCATTCATGCCCTCATGAGTCACTAAAATTCTTAAAACACTAAATCCTTTGAAGATCAGGAGACCATGAGTGGACCCTCCATTTCAAAATTATTTCCCAATCAAACTTTTATTTTAGATTTTTTGGAATTCTTTGGTATTGTTCCTGTAAGTCTCTGTCATTTTTAATGGTAATTTTCTTTTCTTTTTTCTTTCTTCCTTTTTTCTTTTCTTTTCTTTTCTTTTCTTTTCTTTTTCTTTCTTTCTTTCTTTTTTTTAATTTATTAATTAATTTATTTATTTTTATTTTTTTTTTTTTGAATTTTTGGTATAATTTTGTATCTTTTTTTTCTAAGTTCCTGGTCCTTTTCTGGTAAATGTCTTGTAATTGCATGGTTATTTTCTTGGTATTTTGATTTTTAATAGCCTATGTAATGTTTTTGAGAGAAATCCAATGAATTTGCTAAGGATTTGCTGACTGTTAATACCAGACTGGCACAGACTTGCCCGTTGAAGAAAGACTCAAAAATGACTGAACAATGAAACGAAGAGAAAAGTGTGTCAAGAAAACTAAATTTTATTTTTGGTTCGCTGGCTGTTGTCATGTAGCTGTAGCCAGGGAGGAACCGGCATCGTGCCAGAGGTAAAACATTGACTGGGCGATATCAGATATTTAAAGAAAGCAAAAAATATCAGTCGAACAGTCAGGAGTCCATGGTTTGCCTTCCCTGAGCCACAACAATAGTGCTTTCACAGAGGAATCCTGCTTTCATTGTCCCAGTTTTTACACCATGGCAATCTTTAAACGACGCAATTAAAAGGCCAGTTGCAGCTGAAACGGTGCACAGTCTGCAGCGCTGTTTAGACTAAAGGAGACTGACTCGGAGATAATGGCTGCAGATTGCTGTTGCTATTAGCTGTTATTAGCTCTGTCACTGGGCTCGGCCAGGATCTGTTTGATGTATGGCTGTAAAGGATGATGGAGCACAGAGCCAGAGTGCTACACACCAGGTGTTTCTCCAGACCTGGGTCACAGACTGCCTGGAAATGCTCTTTTAGGGCTTTTTTTTTTAAATTTTATTTTGTTTTATTTTTATCCTGCTCAGGCTGTCAGTGGAGGCTGGAGCTTACCACAGTGAGGACCAGAGAGTTTCAAAAATGACTTTAAAGTAGCATTATTTCAGTTATTGACACATCTGATGCTCTGCTATATCCCTTTAAAGAGGTATTGGACCTATTTGAAAAAGGGACTATTTGTTTATTTATTGATACAGGAAGTGTAGAAGTTACCTGATCCATCTGGATGTTTACAGGAAAAATACCTTTAGAAACCATAATGTGTGACTCAGTATTCACATGTGCATTTTCGTTTGGGAAAGTGAGATTTGTAAAGTGATGTTATACCTTCTTTGATTGGATTAAAGTGGTTATTCTTAAGGATGTTAGCTGGGGGGAAGTCCACCTGAGTGGAAGGAGGCTAACAGTTAGCATTTGGAGTATCCAGCCAGTATCCAGCACTCAGTAACAAGAAGAGGCAGATAGACCCACCACTGTCCTACAGAACAGCTCGGGGGGGAGAAGTTAAATAATGTAAAAAATGGGTGAATTATGCCTTTAAGCTTGTTTGGGGACCCCTCTCCAAAAAAATCAGTTTGGGTTGGCTAAGGTGTTGTCAGTGCCACATACTGATACATTATGAGCATGACCTGTGTTGTTAATCTTCCCCTTGTTCTCTCTTATTCCCTGTTTTAGCCAATAAAGACATAATATCATACAAAAACATGTAGATAATCTTTTAACAATATGGGTCCTTTACTCAAGCATTTTAACAATTAGTTCACTATAAAGAACATGCATTTTTTTTTTTAATATTTTCATTGATTGGATTTTATTTGATGTCTTTTAATATGTTTTCTGTAGCTTGTGCTAAATTATGTATTTTTTTTTCTTGTTTGGTATTGCCTTCTTCAAAGCCCCTCTGCTTTCAGATAAAAATAAGTTGATAATTGTTTTCACCCTGGTTCATTCATTTCACATATGTGTTGTAAAAATGCTTGTAAATTATAATAAGGCACAAGAAATCCTCTGGATTTATAATGATATTTCCTTCATAAGGGAATGTAAGTGTTCCATATGTTGGCTTGGAAAATCCTCCCTGCAGCTGGGCATCACACTGCGAGCTGAGTGCAATATGCCTCCACAGGACAGATTACAGATGGCAACCTGGGGCCAGTACTTTCTACACCGTCCAATAATGCAATACTTTCACAGACATCATTACTTTCTTACACCCCTAATCTTGCTTTGTGTGTGATCTTTCTTTCTCTTTGTCTTGCTGTGTCTCTTTAATGCAGGCTATCATGAAAAAAAGCCTTTGGCCATATCAAAGCACCTCGTTTTGGCAACAGCAGGAATTTTGGTCTGACCATGCTTGTCAGTCTCTCTCTCTCTCTCTCTCTCTCTCTCTCTCTCTCTCTCTCTCTCTCTCTCTCTCTCTCTCTCTCTCTCTCTCAAGCAGAGGTCCATTTGAAGTCAGTCATTTGGCAGAAAGCTAAACAAGCCCCCTGTTAACTACCTCACTTACTGCTGTTTACACTCAGACTCTCTCCAAAACCACCAAACTGCTCCAGAGGCCACTCTGCCACTCTGCAGGAACTGAGCGAGTGGAGTGAAACCGACAAAAATGACTCTGCACTTTATCCCCTGATCTGACTAAAGGATTTCTGACACAAAAAGTGGATTGTGCATTGACTAGTAATCAACATATATGTTGACATGAAATGTGGCGCAACTTAAGGATGCAATAAACACACTCAAATCAGCAAACAGTTTGTGTGAGAGTGAACAACATATACAGTATATATAATTAATAGTCTGCACACCATGTCCTGTATTCAGATCATATTTATGTGCAGGGACGTTTCAGTCACAGCTCTTCTAAAAACCCACACACAGGTGGCTGTAATTATAGCTCATGGTGGTACAGGAATTATACTCCAGCAGCAATAAGTGAAAACATGTAAACAATGAGCAAAAACAGATGCACAAATTGAAACCGCAAAGTTGAAACTGCATAAGAGCACAGCACCTCCGAGCTGAGTCCAAAACATCCATGCACATAAATCTGATCTGAATACAATACATGGTGTGCTGACTTTTATTTATAATGAAACTAAAGTGCTGGTCAACCTTTGCCTTTGACTTTTTAAAGTTACAACCAGAACAAAATGCTAGTTGCAGGGTTGAAAAGTGTGGTATTGAAAACATTTTCAAATTGAAAATGTATGTAAATATAGAACAGGTAAATACAATATTTAAAGCTGCACCAAGCAGTTTAGCATTTTGGAAGCCTAACTGGCGGCTGAAGGTGGCTGTTGGAGTCACTGCAGAAATCATCCAGCAACACGTCAGTAAAGTAATTACATTCTTCTAAAATCAAACACTAACCCGGAGAAATCTGAAAATGATGATTTGGTGTCAAATTGTTTTTCATCACACTTCACCAACTATGTAAGAAAAGACAGAATCAAATCAAAAAGAATCAAAATTTACTTCACAAAGAAAGAGAGAAAGAAAAAAGAAACTGCTATGTTTTATCTTAATTGAGTTAAAGCAGTGAAGGGGGGAGTTGGTGTCGGCTGATGTTTTGAGTGACTTGATATTGAGAGTTGACCCCAGATGAGCCCTAAAGGTGAAAGGTCAGCCCTCTCCTGTCGGGGTGCTGCAGGCCTCAGCTCTGGACTTGACCCGTGACTCCTCTGAGCTTTAACAGTGTGGGTGGTAAACACACGCCATGCACTGCACACACACACACACACACACACACACACACACACACACACCGTACACATTATTCATCTGCTAAAATCCCAGCGGTGTAATCTCAGTGAAGCACCTCTCTGAATTTACCAGATTAAAAACGTTCTAGTAAGTAATTCAATCCCTCCTTCATCTTCTTCGCCGCACAGAGGAAAGAAAGGAGTTCCCATACAGGATCAACTTTGGTGGGCAGCAGAAATAATGAAATTCTTATTCGCTCCATTTACACTGGAATGTATCTAAAGCCATGTAATGTAACAAATGAAACTAGATCTTATGTGCATCAAGCTTTTGAGATAAGAGGCTCTGATTAAAGGACCTTAATGCTGTTTTCTGCTGTGGTTTGTTGTGGAACAGCCTTCCGCCACACATCCAGCCTGTAAATATGACAGGAGCTTATAGAAGTCAGGTTGGGCCTTTTTTTATGACTGATTTACATTGATATCTCAAATGGAAATGTTATTGTTGCTGCGTCTTTTTAATGTGGGAGTAGTATCTTGGATTTCAGGACTGTATTCATTAGCTTTTTCATGTTGCGTATCTTGTGCTTCTTTATCTTTTTTGTCTTTTAACATCTTGGGACCATGTTGAAAATTTGTGTTTTCACTTTTATATGATATCCCTTGGAGTTTAGTGTCTGATAGTCCATAAATAAAATCTATCTATCTAGCTATCTATTTAAAGATAGCTAGATGGAGTTAAGAAAATCTTCCAGGAAGCATCGAGCTGATTCAATTTTCTTTTAAGCCAAAATTGGTGGAAAAATCTGATTAAAACTGCAATTTATATTTATATGGCCGCCAAACCTGTGTTGACAGGTTTGGCGGCCATGTCAACATGAGGATCTAATGTAATAAATGAATTCTTTCATTCTTTAAATTAGTGTTGTTTACTTTTGGAACTAGTTTCCTAAAATTGAAAATAAGGCAGGAATAAGCCTTCGTTCAGAGTGATCGATGGTTAAGTGGCTTTCTCAAACTGAAACTAATCTGAAGTTATGCCTCAGATGTCATGTTCTGCATTATTGAGCTACAATGGGTCTAGACAAAAATCATGATTAGATGAAGGACGAGCACAATAAAAAAAAAAAAAAAGGCTGTGTCTCACCGGAAAAACAGAAGATAAACTTGTGGTCCGCTGAATCAACATGAAATTAAATTTGGCTCTATTTCAATCCATAGCTGGAAAAGTAAATTATGGTCAAGTTTAAAAGGTCCTTTTAGTCTGCAGGTTAATCCCTGACAGGGAAGCTGGCCTGAAGCAAGAACTGACACTTGTAACCATGAGTCTAAATCCTATATGGAGCAGAGCCGGTATTTTCACTTATCATGGATTGAGAGCAAATCAACAACTTATTCTCCATGTAAAGGTCAAATTTTTAAAGACAACATAGTCTTTCACAAGAGAAGATTATGTTTCTCCACAATGAGATGCCTATGTGACAACAGCAGGAAGCGTTTCAGGTTCTTTACCAGTCAAGTTTAGGCAAGTAAAATAACTTCTTATGAGGTCAGGATTAAGGTCGTTATTGGGCAATTGAAACTTGAGTCAGGTTTAGACCACTAACACACCTTTGGTTAAGGTTATGGTTATACAACTAAGACTAGAACAACTAAAAAACTAACATCAAAGACTTTCTTGTATGCATTCCATGCAATTTCATGATAGTGTCTGAAATACATGAGCTCTTATGGCGTAGGAAAGTTCCAAAGTCAATTTGTATGCAAACTGTGTGAATGTACCCAACATTTAGAAAGCCAAATAAATTTGTGACGTTAACTCAGCATTCCTTCTCTATACAACTACAATCCATATTGGGCCCCACGTCTAAAAAAGGGAGCCTTATTCAAGCTTGACTGCAGCTTTCATTCTTCTGCGACATTTCAGGGATTGTAATGATGATGAATGTTATGCCCCCCCACACACAGATTGCTTTCAGAAATGTTTGCTTTTGCCGATTGGATTTCATGGATCAGCATCACCTGGTGCGACTGAACCACTCTGGTCTTCACATCAGCCGGCTTCTGATTGGACGGCTTGCATCAGGAGACGACAGAGATAACAGAGAGTGTGAAACCCAGGAAGCCGCTGTGTGGTCCATTTACAGTAGAAGCCACAGTGCTGCAGGACACATGAAGCACGTGTCTTTCAAATGACTGGGTACCATTCCATTTCATGTGTCCTCAGCGAGCTTCAGACTGGGACTTTTAGATATTCGGTTGGTTTCAAGGGTAATGCAATGGTAGATATCAAAAACTCTTGGTACTGTGGGTTCAGCTTTGGCCCACAACTTGTGACGCATGTCTATCTGTTGCATGTCTATCCCATTCCCAGTTTCCCTGAATTCCATATCTTTCTTTGCCATCTTGAGCATCAATGGCATACAATTTCCAATTTCATGCTCTGTTTTTGAAGAGGGTCCCCCTACAATGACTACATCTGTACAGAACAGCCAGCTAAGGGGATGGGATGAAGCTCGTATTCATAGAGCCAGATAAGACGATTGGATTCCAGTGTTCAAAAACTTATTTTAAACTTTGATTTAGAGAAGGAAGTAGACAATGTAGTCTCTATTAAATAGGGGTAGGGTTTTACTGAGGACACATGCTGCCTCTCAGCACTGTCCTGCCTCATACTCACAGAAAGTTCACCAAATACAGCAATGTTCTTCTGTCAGCACAGACTCTGAAATGCAGATTACTTGTTTTTTACTGTCACCATGGGCTATGTGTGGCAAATTGTGACCCCTCACTCATGGACGCCCTGATTGTGGACGATCTATAAGGGATGGGACTCATGCGCAGTAGGCATAGCAAAGGTGTGGTGCTGTGGTGCTACAGCCCAGAAATGTCAAGGCAACACTCGTAAAAAGTTGGATTGTAGTTGATAATCTGTCTTTGAAAAAAAAAAACAAAAAAAAAAACAAAACAAAAAAAAAAACAGCAAATCTCCTAGGTACACTAATATTGTCAATGTGAAGCCACTATTTTGAGTTGGTTTTGAACGGTTTTGCCGCACCATGGAAGTGAAAAGTAAAGTACATATCCTGGATCAGAAGCCCAGTGGAGCAAAGAGCATATTACCATGTGGACTCATCCAGGTAACTATATGACCCAACACTCTACTAAAGTTTAATTTTGTTTTATGTCTGAGAACTTGCTGAAAATTAAAAGTTTACTTAGAGCAGAAGACTTCTTGGCACAAGTTGAGGATTGAACCTGGGGCTTTAGAGTCACATGTAAATGTACCTGCTCATCTGATCTCCACAGCCTTAACTTTCAATTGTGCTATTTAAATGTCAAACTGCTGTCTAACACTAGTCATGTCTAATCCTTTTGTGATGGAGAAACGTATATCTCTCTGTTTTTATGCACATTACCTGAGTGTTACAGCTAATGCTAATTTTATTAAATTTCCAGAGACCAGACTCCTTCTGTTGGTGACCAGCTTCACTACAGCTGATATACAGGAGCTTTGTTTGCTGCTCATTACAGGTGCACCATATGAAATTACACTGGACTGAAGACTGTTTAGACTGAAAAAAAAAAAAAAAAAAAAAAATGTTTGCTGAGCTGCTGACCTTCTACAGTTTTGCTGTATTTCTCTTGTGAAAAAAAAAAAAACACATTTTGCTCTATTTCCAGCTATCAGAAGTCACACATTCCAATCTGAGAGCAGCTAGTTGTGAGGGTTTCACAAGACAATATCACACTTTAATTACATATTTTCTGCAGCGTGCATGCAGGATAGATTTAAAAAAAAATGCATCAAAGGAGGCTTTTACAATGAGTACCACTGTGTAGTGTGCCAAGTCACAGCTCCGGCATCTACCGCAGATGGAGGAAGTAATTCATTAAAGTGTGGTAGGATGACAGCAGGGAATGCGCTCAGTGCTTCTCTCTCACTGAAACCAGCTGCCAGTCACTCAGCTCCATAACCTGAAACTTTGATCTTTATCTTACAGGTCACCTCCCACACACACACAGACACATCCCATAGTATGCCCTGTGTCACTATGACAACATACAGTATTGGTTGGTATATTCCCAGGACGAAGCACCAGCCATGCTTAGACACCAAGCTCAAAATCTATCCCCAGTTTCTCCAGTTTCCTTTATGAGTCTCTTGTATAATGTCTGATCTATAAACACTACAGGATACAATGCACAATGCACACACTCACGTGGTTAATTGTGTGTCTGATTGTATCTCACTCGTTGCAACTGATTTTTGAAAATATTCTACAAACAAAATGAGAACGACAAGGCTCCCCCATACTGTCTAATGAACTTTTCTGTATTGGTAAATTCATTTCACTTAATAAAGATGCTGTAATTACAAAGTTCAGAGAGTGCGTAGGAAATTTTTCTTTCTTTGATTGCCAACCTATGCTTTTTCTCTTAGGCACCTGTTGTTTACTCAGGTATGCAAAAATGGGTTCAAGGCACTCCAAAAATAGTTTAAAATCTACGTCCTTTAACCAATTTTAGAGTACCTTGGTTCTCTTATTCCTCATGACTAGAAGACCTTGTCGTTTCGCAAACTCTACTACCTCCAAAGTAGAAGCAAAGAGACTTTGCAGCCCCCTGTCTGTTTCTTGCCAAAACTTTTTTTCATTCATATCTTGGTTCATGAACAAGGCGGTCTTACCTTCTGCAGCCACTGCGTGTTGTTCTCCATTGCCGTCTCCAGGTGCTGCAGTTTCTGAGCCGACCATTCGTTGTCTATGGGCGGCGCGTCCCTCTGTACAACACTTGCCCCGGCTGAGCGGGAGCTGCCATATTGCTCTGTGTGCGACTGTGGTCCTCCGCCCTGGCATGCGTCCAGCTCCGGAAGGATAAAGGTGTAGCTGCATTGGCCGTGTTGGATGCGGTGGAACCTCCTTCTCTTCTCTACGCTTCCTCCTCCGCCGCCTCCACCTCTCCTCTGGTTTCTTCCAGCTCGTTCGGCGCTCGTGACGCCGGCTGCGTTGACGACAGCAGACAGTGTCCCAAGCAGCAGAAGCACCAGCAACCCCCTTCTGAGCTGCAAGCCTCTCATAGTGGTCCTTTCACCTCACCCAAATTGTTCTCTGTCTGCACAAAGAAGGTCAAGAGGCACGTTCACACTGTGACCCTGATTCTCATTAAGAGGACATGGGAGTTCAAGATGAAGCACAAGTCCTACAGGAATCAGTCCTCAAGCTCTGAGTCTGCACCAAGTCGCTTTAATTTCGAGGAGGCCACGTTTCTTGAAGAGCACGTCTTGTGAAACTGAGACCAGAAAGCAGCACCTGTCCTCTGGTGTGACAGTGATTCCACTCCCCTGCCTTTCCTCACCCAGCTGAGATGAAGATGCTCATGAGACAAGATAGTCAAAGAGTATGGTCCATGTTCTTCGCCTTCCTCCTTCTGTGGTTCTTCACTTGTATTCCGTCTCTTTGAGTTAAAGATGGTTTTTTGGAGAGGGTCCACTGGCTTGCCTCTGAGGAGGTCTCTCTTAGCTTTTTCAAAAGCCCCTCTGGTCCTGGCTGCATGAGACTCCAGACACACTATGGACAAAGTGGATGGAGAAAAAGATAAGAGGAAGAACAGAGATGGAGACAGGGGGAATAGGGGTTCCTCTGGGCTTAAAAGTGAAAGAGACTGAGGAGGATGGGGAATGTCCAAACAGAGTGACAGAATGACAGAGAAATCTTTTAAAGGATGTAGGAGAAGATTAGAGAAAAAGATTTGTTAAAAGTGCCTGTGAATGAAAGCTGATTGAAATGGACCTGTCAGTTTTCAAATGGAAGAGAGAGGGAGAGAGAAGAAGAGAAAGTTTTTTTTCCTCCCATCCTGCCCTGGTGGCTTCAGTTGCAGAAGTGGCTAAAGAGAAATACTTCTGCCCCCTTCTTATCTGGGGCTGGCTGAGAAAACGAGGAATGAGGGAGGTGGGAGGGAGGGAGGGAAGAAGAGGAGGAGAGAGAAAAGAAGGGGAAGGACAAGGAGGAGTGGAGGGAGAGAGAGAGAAATCTGAGGGAGGTCTATGAAAGCTGCTTGT
The DNA here is from genome assembly GCF_902150065.1 of Myripristis murdjan. NCBI lineage: Eukaryota > Metazoa > Chordata > Actinopteri > Holocentriformes > Holocentridae > Myripristis > Myripristis murdjan. The sequence goes on from NC_043984.1 coordinate 8,140,098, forward strand.
GGGCTGAGAAGAAAAGAAAGGAGGGAGGGAGGAAAAGAGGAAAGACAAGAGGCCAGAGAGAGACTGGAGGAGGGAGATTGGGGTTGACAAGGAGGGGGTGAAAGAGAGAAACAGACAGATAGAGAAATGGGCAGATGCTGAGAGAGGGAGAGAAAGAAATAGATCATCATAGAGGAAAAGAGAGAGAGGAACAGAAATCAAGAGTCAATGAAAGGGAGAGTGATCGGCAAAGAGAGAGAGGGGAAGAGGGACAAACTAAGAGGAATGGACAGAGAGAGAGGAAGAGAAGGGCAGGGAGAGTTAAGGGGGGGTCCGGTAGCTCTCTGCCCTGCTCTAATCTTCTGCTCTTTCTGCTGTGAAGTGGATCCTGATGCCTTGTATGGTCATTCCCACTGAGTCAGCAACTGGGAGCAGAAAGCAGTGCAGCCTTCCTCCGCTTCAGCTCAGAGGAGCCACACTCTGGGGCATCCCGCCATGCCAGCGGACCAATACCACGCAGATAGACACCGAGAAACAACAGTTTTAAAATGGTTCTTTAAAAAACCATGTGGTGCCACGAAGAACCATCAACTATCACCAAAGAACCTCTCTATGTAGTGGGCAGTTCCTCATTTGAAGAAAAAAACAACAACACTTGAAAAGGGTTCTTCATGCAACCATCTGGCTCCAACAAGAACTATGCTGTAAAAGTACTTAACAGAACTTTTCTTTCGTTAAAGAAAGAACACCATTTCACCACCATCACCAAAGGACTTTTTTGTGGGTTTTCATCAGTTTAAGAACTGTGATCGGAAAGGTTCTTTGTGGAATCAGAAATGGAACCTAAGAAATGAGAATTAATTATTATTTTCATTTACATTCTCCCTTGTCTTTTCTTTGAGGAACCATTCCTATTTCCTTAAAAAACTACATTGTTTGGCTACTTGAGGCATATTTGAACCGTTTATCAAAAGAAATGGTTCTTGAAAGAGCTTTTGTGGAACCAGAACAGGTTCTCCTATGGTATCACTCTGAAGAACCATTATTGGTTCCAGATGACACTTTTATTTTTCTCTGCCAGGTGTTTGAAACAGCTTTATCGAATGCTTCATTCTGCCTTGTCATTTTCTGCCAGCTTTTCTTCTACTTTCCATTTCCCAAAAAATACATGCAGTGCTGCTGGCATATGAAATCCTTGTAAACCCAATGATTTCACTTAAATCAAAAGATTACATGGTTCTCTAGAGACTGAGAAACGTCTAACAGCCTGGGGCTCATGATACCCATTCAAATCACTTTGGATAAACTTTAAAATACATAGTGGTCAAGCTTATGCCGAATCTGTTTTTTGTTTACTCCTAGAAAGCTAACATTTTGGAGATACAAGGTTTTCACCCTGCAGAGGCCATAGATTAGTTCCAGATTGATGGCTTGGTCCCAGAGTTATGAAACACATGCTGTACATTTGGGACACATTGTCAATTATTTAGTTTATTTATACAATGATAAAATGTTCTGTAACAGTTTAGTGATAACAAATTGTATAAAATACAATTATGAAAACAGAGTAAGAGATGCAATTATTAATTTGTGCAGGACGAATAACAAAACAGTTAGCTGAAAGAAGCATATCACTTCAAAATATTAAAAATAAATAATAAAATAAAACATGCATAAATAAATAAATAAACAAACAAATAAATAAATAAAATGACAAGCAAACATACAACTAAAAAGATGAAAAAAAAAATCAAGTGCAAACTTTCTGCTGGACACTGATAATATAATATTAGTGTTATCATCCTCTGCTGGTCTGAAGGGACAAGAAGATAGTCTCATCATGTTACCACCACACACTTATTTATTTTGACATAATGCAGTCTTATTTTTGGCATGGCCTGACCTCAGTCTACTGTTACTGCTGTGCTCCAGCATACATCTTAATTTTGGCGGGACCGGGCCGCTCACTTAATGTTAGTGAATCGGTCCTTGGGGGGAGAGCAGAGAGGTTACAGAGGGAATGGCTTCTGCCCCTACTGGAGATCATTCTCATGGGAACAGAGGAGGACGGGGCAAGCCTGGTGCATAGAACCGCAAGGGATAGAATGTGTTTAACTGCATGTATTTCTTATTTCTGTTTGTTCAAAAAGTGCATTTTGACCAAGTAGTTTCTGATGAAAAATGGTTCTCCTATATGAACCTGGGTTCATGGTGTTTCAGTGACATTTTTCCTTCATTTGTCCAGGGACATTTGTCCTTTAGTAATTCAGGTATCTCAAAAAGCAGAAGCACTCCATGGTCATCAACTCTCCCATTAATTTTTTAAAGGTGATGTTGATTTTTCAGAGTGGTTTAAATCTTTTTCCAAATCAGTGATTTCTTTGTGTTGTGAGGTACTCTGAAGATCACAGATATGGGTGTTGATTTAGCAAGGATTTGTGAGGCTTTTTGATGTGTAAACAAGAAAAACAGCCTCTGTCCTTGATTTACTATGGTGCCACAGTGCAGGTTTGCGCTGCTGAAATCAATGAAAAGCAGCAATGCTGTACTTCGTTACACTGCATGTAAGGCATTCTGATAAAGTTCCACAAAAATATGGGAGGACAGAATGGAAATTCATTCAAATGACCCTCTAACACTGATTTATCACAATTGGTGGCTGGTGCAGCAAAGAAAATTGCACCTGATCTCAGTTCTGAGTGGACATAAATTCAACATGCTCAACCCCACAGCAACATGAATGATAATTACCTTTACCGTCATCTAGTGGCACTTTCACACTGAAAGATCTCACCCCAGGTTGAGTCACCCCAGAGTGACACTGGGGCAATTCACATTTGTTTTAATCTCATCATCTTCACCTTCTTCCGTGGTGAGGTTTAAACTCACCACAGGGTCAGAGAGGATGCTCTCATACCTATTTTTTAAAAGCCTTTCTCAAATATAATGTCTACGTTACTGAGAACAATGAAACCATAAACCCCAAAATGGTATATTATGGTGGTAAAAGTATATTTGACTTCATTTAGGCAGCTAATACTGTTATCCCAGGAGAATAATAATGTTTTTTGTTGTTATACTAACAGCTGTTATGAGCTGCTCCTCCAAATTCTACCAACACAAGGTGAGCTCAACCCTGTTGTGGTTTCACCCATTGAAACCACCTCTCCCAAGGGTGAAAACTTCCAATTGGGCCCAAGCAGGGTTGAAAATGGATGTGACACAGCTTGTGTGCTCACAACCAGAATGGGAAACTGCCTTAACTGATGCTCTTTTCCTGTCTTACAGTTACTGTCACAGTAGAATGAGCAATTCCCTGATCACTGCAGAAGAAACAAACATTGACGATATTCCAGTGACCATATAAGGAGCACTTAAGTTCAATGTGTTAAAATAGAAATTAAAATAAGACCCATAGGGAGAACCAGAATGGCTTTTGAGACCAGTTAAAGAGAGTAGCGGAGGAAGATGTGGGACAGGGATCATGACTCACGGGGAAGACAATGACACGAGGAACAGAGGGCTGTCAGATGATGTATCACACCCTCTAGTGGCTGTGTTGGAGGTCCCAGTCATGTCTAAGCAACAACTGCTGATTCTGTCATCTCAGCAACATGCAGTGACTGTCACAAAGTCTGTGCTGTTCTGAAATGCTGTTCATAGTTTGCATTGCATGGTCATTAAAGATTAATACAAACTGTTGCTGTCACTCAGAGGACAGAGCATGCACAGGTGACACAAATCCAGCCCACCTGCTGGTGTGTAAAGGAAAATGTTTTAAGTGCACGTTAATGAAGCGGCACAAATTGGTTTAGCCCAGCCCAGGTCTTGAGTAACACTCTCCTCCAGCTCTCTGGTTCATCAGCAAAATTAGAGCTTTCAGGTCTGGCAGATCATTCTGGCAGATTGTTTTTTAACTGCTGATATGGTTAAAGCTCACTACATATCTATACATTTGCATAGATATTTAGATAATGTATTGTAGTATGAGTTGATTCAGATTCAGGCTGCAGTTTTGCAAGCTGGAGAATTGTTCAGCAGACTTGAACATTACATCACTTATACTGAAAACATTAAAAAGAACGCAAACTCGTACTTTTATGCATGCATATATAACTAAAACATGAGTTGTATCAATATATTTGAATTAGAATTGTCTGTAAAGGGTTAGTAATAATTTGTCTAGCTTGCACAGTGACAAAAATCTTTGAGTTCCACCTGAGGTGGTAAAGATGACTGTTTTGGACGGAAACTGTAGAGGTGGGCTGCCTCGCTTCAAAACCCAAATTGTGCATCACCAGTTCCAGACTACACTGGAGCATGAGACAGGAGGCGCATTGTGATGTTCACCACCTGCCTGTCTCCTCTCACACTGCTTCCCTTTAACACACCCATTAACATTAGCTGTGTCCTAATTCACGGGCCTCAGCTGGGTTAGTCTTCAAAAGATTCCCTTTTGTGTCATTGAGGGTTCCCGCCTCTAGCATGGCCTCATGACATGACACAGCTGCTAATAACTACATTATTTAACTTGTAGCTACGCAAGTTAGGATGATGAAAAGCATGAAATGTGATTACAATGTACATCATTTTTTGCATTAACTTTGAGTTAAAATGGGTAACATTAACAACAACTCATAGCACAAGCACTGAAAAAGGATTTTGGGATATGCTAAAGGAATTCATTGTGTCCTCCAAATTCTGATGAAAGTAAGCAGCATATCTGAGCTGCATTTCAAGGACACATTGGATTGGGACGGCCTTGTCAGGCAAAGTATGACTAATGTGGTCTTGGAATGCGACCTTTGAAGAAGACATCCGAGTTGGGATACAGCTATTGGGCTTCTATAGCAACCAAGCTTGCTACTTGGGATGGAAACATTGCAGTCATTTTTACAGATAAACGGCTCTTGCTAGTTTTCTAGCTACCTGATCAGCTAACCATCACTGTCTGCTAGTTAGTACAGTAACTGCATGTTAACGGTAAGATAGCTAATTGCTTTGCAACTTTACCTTTCTAGTTATTTAATTAAAGCAAAAAACTGTTTAGGGTAACTGAGATGACTTTTCTCACTCAAGCAACTCGATTCTGAAGAAGAAGCTAGACCTAATGATGTTTTCGTGGAGCACAGTAACCTAAATGTAGAAACAAAATGACCTAGATCCAGAAGTAGGCATTACATACCAAACAGCTCTGCCCACCCAAACCAGAAATCATGTTACTTGAGTTTATTCTCTGTGCTTTGTGCTGGTTGTTTAGTTGAACAGTAGAAAGCTCAGAGAAAACAGAAGTTTGTTTGGTGGACATGGGCAGCTTTAGCTTGCAAGCACATGGAACCCCAATCTGAGAACCCATCAATTAGTGTCTGATGATGATTTAGCCTCTGGGAGAAACTGACAATAATCTTCTGGTGGAGCTGCTGGCTTTTTTTTTTTTTTTTTTTTCATATATATATATATATATATATATATATATATATATATATATATATATATATAGGCTACTTTTTGTATACAACATTTCTAACCATGTGTTCCATCTCACTCACATGGACTTTTACCTTCATAAGACCTCTCAGACTGCAAACGGAAACCAAAACATTTCCAACAGCAGAATCTAGTATGTTTATAGAGACTGACAGACAGAGACCAGTCATTTGTAATGTCTGTCTTTTGCAGTGTAGATAGCATTATCTAAAACTGATTAGTTACCACACATTGATTTTTGAATCCTGAACCAAAACCAAGCAGTCCACCAAGCTCGGCTCCAGGACCAGTGGCTCCCTGACATCAAGTCTCCAGTTCAAGCAGCACACACACCGTCCCGCCCACCTTGCACCAACACTGGGAGGTCAGTGGTGCTAAGCTGAATCTGGCTCCAGTCATTTAAATCTAATCACACCATCTCAACCCTTTCTAAAATGTTTTACACAAAAAATGCTGTGAGGCTCGATCTTTTGATCCAACCTGGTCATCAACAAGATTGATGCACGCCTCTGCTTCCCATAATGTTTTTCCTGAATTTGTTTTAATAGACAGTAACTAACCATTCCACACTTAATGAAAACCCAGTAAACCTTACTGTCACTTGTTGGTCCAGTGCTGCATATTGAGTAAAGTGGTGGTTATTGAGTAAAAATGAATACAGGCTGCACACAGATAAAAACAACCCCATACTTCTGATCCCCCCCACCCTCCTCTATCAAGTCCAGTCAAAGTAGTCCCAAACGAGGTAGAGAAGCAAAGCAACACTATTATTATTGCTAATAATTTTTATTTACTGATGTTATTGAGTAGGAACTTGGAAGGGACCTATACCACAGCAGTCCTGGTCAGATATATCTCTCTTGCTTGTTTGTTATTTAGCTATTATTTGAGTAAAGCCAATTTTCTATTGGCCTTCCACAATGGTGCCCACTGTGTAGTCAATAGGAAATTTCTTTTTTATCACTATGTTTTGACATTTTTGACATTATTAGACTGTTAACGGGGATGTGGCTTAAACCGAGCCACGCCGTCAGAGATTTTTGATGCAGCTGGAAAGTTTCTATTGGTTTGTTGCATGAGCTTCAGAAAACTGATTAGTTACCATGGGAAAGGGCTCCTTTCACTACACATTCCAGTGGAAGTTGTGATGAAGTCATAGAAATTAAATCAAATCCAATTCAAGTTCTGTTGTGGAAACAGGCAAAGTTTCTCAGTCTCACGCGCTGTATGCCAACACATGAAACAATGCCCATTCGCATTACAACATTTTTAGTGGTGGCCATCTTAGGAGTGCCAAAGGAGATTACCATCACGTATCACGAGGTGTCTCTTCTATCCAGTCCAGCTCTGTGCTCGGCGGTGTTTCTCGATTCCTCTATTCAGGCTGATATCAAGAGCGGCACAGGGCACATGAGTCATGAACCAGCCCTTTCACCTTCCCACTGTGGGAACGGACGGACGGATCAGGATGTTTTTTTTCTCTCTCTAAATTGTACTCCCAGATTTGATTTCAGCTCTTCATCCCCACCCCCACCCCCCCACCCCCCACCCCCCTCGCCCTATTTTTTTATCCCTTCTTTAAACAAATGTTTGTCTTTTTGTTTTGACTGTCTGTCTGGCTCCTTCTCTCTGTCTCCTCTCTTGCTCTTGCACCTGCCAACCACACCACAGTTTGGTAATTTGGTCATTTAATTGTTAATTTGTTTAGTTTTTGGGTTGTTGTTGTTGTTGTTGTTGTTGTTTGTTTGTTTGTTTTGAGAATAAAATGCATGTTTCATCATTTCCTTACAGTCCGAGGACAGGACCAGGTTAGATGGGAGTGGGGGAACATTCCAACTGTCTGCCTGACAGAGGTAGACATCAGTATTTTGAACATTATAGTTTCTTTGAGTGTGAATGCATGTGTTGTAAGATTGGGAACAACAGGAGGTGAAGATATGTGCTGGATCTCTTATTTGGGGTAGTCAAGCAAATATGTTGCTTGACTACTGTTGCTTTCTAAAGTAATAATTCCATTTTGGAAATAATGTTACTTGATGTTCACTTCACAGTAATTAAAAAAAAAACAAAAACACACACACAAATTAAACAACCAACTGAGCTCCTGGTATTTAGTAAGACTCAAGATATAGCCACACAAATATTCACAAGTCTGTGTTACGTTCATGCCAGCAGTCATTTTGTTCGGGCAAGCGTCCAATTTTTCAAATGGTGAATATCTCCTTTGGGGATTAAACATCTCATATGACTTCACACTTGTAAGACAAATCCTGTTTTCCTCTTGCCAAGATAATCACCGGGAGGCTTGACATGAGGCATCCTTGTTTCAGTTTTCAAATTCATAAAACGCTATGAAAGAGAAAAGGAGTGTGTGGGCGAAAGAGTGAGAGAGACAGGATTAAGTGTCCTAATATATCTAGCAATCCAAAAATCCATCTAGGTATCTGATATCCAAAATCCAAAGAGAGGAGGTGAGACACGGCCTTGAATCTGGGAGAGGGAGACATCACAAGTCCTGGGTGCCACGAGAACAGAGACTGTGTTAACACAAACTGCATGAAGGCAGAGAGAATTACTTTTTTATTTTTTATTTTGACGTCCAAAACATGGGGAAATATGAAACAAAAACTTCCCTGAATCTGAAAAATATGTTCCAGATTTTTCTCTTCTCTCCAAACTTATAATGAAAAGGAAAAACTTGCATACAACGCTGGAAGGTTTGCTTCAGAAACTCAGATTTTAAAAAAAATGTCGATACATTGATTGATTTAATTTTTTGCTGATTTAGACTCATTTTATTGTCTCTCACAACATATTTAACCTTGTGGCTGTTGAAGAATTTTCCTTGTTTACTTCCTCAGTGTATACCACTTCCAGTCTAGTATTCACTGTCTTGCTTTTTGCATGATCTCTACAGTGAACTTCTCCGTAAATGTAATGTAATAATTGCTTTGCGATGTGCTGAAATGCTTCAGCAAGACCTCTTACATCCATGCCAGGAAAGCTGTCTTGAATTTAGAGAGTTGCAGCAAAAGTCCAAAAGAGAGAAAGAGGGATAGAGCAAGAGGACATCACTGAAGGATTTCCTGTCTTAAGGTTTCAGATAACAGCATGCGTATGAGAAAATAGCCATCTTGGCCCAAATACAGTTCAGTGAAAGACAAACAGCAATCTGCAGAATCAATTATTGCACCATAAAGAAGAGACCCAGGAGGAGCGCTGAGTACACTGTCCTAATAATAAATAAACTGCTCTATGACTTCAGTTACTACTGGTAGTATTACAACTGCTATGGAAAATAAAGAGTTAGCGCCTACGCTTCTAATGCAGGGTAGATTTACACTGGGGGGATTATTGCGGTGTGAGCATTGACTCATATAAATTTCATACCCAGTTATGAGAAACCTGACTATTATTGCTGGGAAGCGCCTCCATCTACAGCATGCCGGGCAGTATCCTTTAATACTGTCTGTGAGGTCTTGTTGTTCCTGACTGCACCCTGTGCTGTCAGTGAACTCCAAGACACCAATATTAATTAAAATGTACAGGATGGTGACAGATGTAAACAACTTGTTTCTTTTACCTGATGGTTTTTTTGCAGTCTATTTGCAAACCAACATACAACGTACAATATATATTTTTAAAATTATTTTAAGAATTTATGTTTTTACTTCAGTTTAAGGATTAGTCCTCCTCATACTTGTTTCATTTACAACTTTTTGGGAGTTTGAAGCCACCACAAAAACCATAAGATAAACTCAAAATAGAACACAAGGCCATGTGGTATGGTAAATAACATCATTATTTACTATAACACACAGGCCTGAAGTGTGCAATTGATTTTCTACGACAGTTATGATTTTGTAGCCACAATATTGGTTTCATATCACATGAAATGCTGAAATTAAGTTGTGATTACTGTTTTTAACACACCGCCAAAAAGTATAGTTACCTAAACTTAAGCTTGTTGAGCATAGTGTTATATCTGTTACTTTACATCTGTTACACTGTTACATCTGTTACAACATTACATCTGTTACAATGTTATATCTGTTACAAGGTTACAGCTGTTACAACATTACATCTGTTATAGTGTTATATCTGTTACGTTACATCTGTTACACTGTTACATCTGTTACACTGTTATATCTGTTATTGGGTTATATCCACTATAACGTTACATCTGTTACACTGTTACATCGGTTACAACGCCACATCTGTTACTGCATTAGTTCCAACATAGTCAGGGTCCCACTGTTGTTCATGTTGGCTCACTGAAACGACTCTGCTACACACAGAACAGAGCCTTATTTCATAAAATTACTCTGTTAGACCCAGAGACTTCTGGATCAAAAAATAGATTGTCTATCGGAGATGTTTTTAGCTGCTGTTTTCAGTTCCTTAAAATGATTTTATAATTGGATATGGTTGTACAAGAAAAGGGAACTATTTACTGGACCATGACTTTTGTTGACATTCACACATCTGCCACTGAGCCATCGAGAGCCACTTTAACCATCGAGAGCCACTTTAGCTTTGTTAGCCACGAAAAACTACTTGTTTAGGGTCAGGAAAAGGTTCGTCATCATGGTTAAGGTTAGGAAAAAGTCATGGTTAATGTTACAAAACATTAACAACATCTAACATTCTCTAATAATAATAATATTGACTAAAATGAATACAGCTCATGCTTGACACGGGACTCGAACACAAGTCTGCAGTAACAAAGTCCTGTTGATTGTGCCATCACCACCCCACTGAGTTTTTCACTTGCTTTATACTACATAAAACTTGAAAGCATGTCATTTCAACGTATTCTTGGTTTGCAGAAATGTAAAGTGGCAACATTTTTTTCCCGGCGACTGGGTAGGATGTAAACATAGTCACTGTGTAGCACTCGAAGGGTCTAGGATGAGGAATAATCTGAGTGAAGGATGAGGCCATGTCCCTCCGCACACTTTGTAATTCTCAACACCTGTAAAAACATACACTGGGATGTAACCTGAGAGCCATTTGCTCATTCATAAAAACAAAGTGAGAGCAAGTGATGGATGGATGGATGGATGAACCTCGAAAGTCTGTAAACAGAAATAGGTTCAAGTGAGGAGATTAAATCTGCTAATATAAAGAAATATATGTTAAAATTACTGTAGATGCACACACACACAGGCACATCACTGATCAAGCAATTCCATTAAATTTCTCAGTCTCTTTTGGTTTCTGAAGAACCCATGTGACGATGAACCATGTGATGATTTTGCCAGCCACAGAAGCAGAACTGGGTGTCTCATCAAAAAAATCATATCTGACGATTGAGGGATTTTGATGAAATGTTGTGAAATCTTGAGCACACCCACATGATTTGCAAAATGGTTTGTTGCAATGTAAAATGTGGATAAACTGTAGTAAATGGGCAACATTCAATATTACTGATTTTACTGAAATTTTCATGTGACTAACAGGTGAAAATGGTCTTTCAAATTCCTGCTGTTGTTAGCATTTGAGCACAACAGTTTTGTTGTACTGCACTAGATGTGGACTATGCCAGCATAACGTCAAAACCAAGAAATTGGGATTAGGATTGTTATCATTTCATTCATAGATGATATTTGATTTTTTTTTCTTTCATATTTTGTGTGTATGGTCTGTGGGTAAACTCTGTGTCTTGGCCAAGGTCAGGCTCACACTTCAAAAAGAGACTTTGAATCTGAATGTATCTTCACCTTGTCAAATAAAGATTTAATAATACAATTTGTAGGTTGTGGTATAAAATCAAAATTGGCCACTGGGTTAAATTAGGATAAAGAAAAATCAACCAGAATAGTGCTCTACAGCACAGGTTATTATATTGTTTGACTGGTGACTCTGAATCTGAAAAAATACAGTTGGAAAGAGATATAAATGACTCATGTTAGTTTGGGGGTTTATTCAGAACAAAGAGGCATGTCCCCAGAAGTCCTGAGACGTACACTGGAGAGTGCCGTGGTGTGATATTCTGTAATATAAAATACCAAAGGAAAGAATCGGGACAGATGTATTAATGCATGTGGAGTCTTGCAACCTGAAAAAATGATTATATTTCCATAGAAGTGTCAGAATAGCCTTTGGGTTAAACCACTACAGTAAAGTTTTGACCAAAATTGGGTACCAATGTTTTTTTGTGTTATAACTGTGAGGTTGAGTTTCACTGTATCAGATGGGCTGGAAACATTAGGACATTAAATTCTATCTAGCTCGCAGAGTCCCAATGTTTGTCTAAGTTATGTATTTATCTTCCAGATGATAAATGCGTTTCCCTCGACTTTTATTAAGATCATTCTATCATGTTTTGTTGAGGTTTTCTGCCTTTGATAAAAAGATTAGAGAAGATAAAAGATATTATCTGTCATTTTGCATGAAACATCTCAGAGATAAACTGAGCAGCACTTTAAAGGGCTGAGAGCTTCATTCTGTCGGCTGAGTATATTTGGCTCAGAGTAGAGCCTTCTATCTGCAAGAGCTGTGACATTATGAGGGAGGTTTTTTTTAAAGCTCCAGTGATTGTGTCATTACTTCCAGGAACCTTTGTTGTGAGGTAATATTGGGGAATCACAGATTACTGACTGCGGTTCACTTGTGAAGTGATACGTAACCATTAAAGAAAAGTGGCACATACATTTTCTACAAAAATAACTGGTGCAAAAACAATGACATATTCAGGTGGGAGGGTAAACTACTGATAAGAACGTACTTCAAATGGACTACCACGCTTTAAGTCCCATGTCAGCAATGCATCTTCCCTGTTGAAGTATTCTTATAAGACCATACAAGCAGTTTTTCATGTTTACCCTAATATCTACTAAATGTATAAGCTATACTTTACATTTCTGCTAAACTCTTCCCAAAGCAAGCAGTCATGCTTTAGAACTCTGATATCATTTTTCCACCCTTTTGTCCAGCCACTGGTTTCCATTTATTCCACTACAATATGAAAATGAACTTTCAGAGACTTCAAACTTTCTTCACACCACTATTCCATCACCGTAATAAGTCGTCCACATTAGTTTTCCTAAAAGCAGCAGCACTGTTTTGTTTTGATGACTTGAAACCGGGCGGAGTGAAACGGTCCCTCCACTGGAAAATAGTTCCCAAGGAAAATTTTGAATTATCAGTTCTGTGGTTTAAGAATGCTGATGACTTTGTTAGTCATAGAAGCAGAACATTATAAGAAGAGTGTTTCAAGCAAAAATTTTAATTTGACAGCTGAAAGACAATCAGTGACATATTAAATTATCATTACATCATCATCACTGACACAATAAATAATAGGTCTTTTTAAAGTAGGTCATACTAGTAGTGAGTTAAGTGCTGGATTCAACAAACAGTAATGTAGATATACAGTATCATGTGTTAGTGACGAGACAACATGGAAACAAACATTAACAGAAAGCATAAAGAAAACAAACACCTCTACTCTTTTCTTATTCACATACACCTGTCTTTACAGTGGGACTGCCGCAGTCGGGGCTGTCAGGCTGCACTCAGGTGTCCACATGACAATTTGTGGTCAGATATATAGGTCATATTTATTTTACCTCTGAATAGACCAAATTGTTTTGATGTTACACCCACAACAACAGTCACTTCCAGGTGAAAAACTGGCAGCACATTAGAACTGCAGAGCCTTGGGAGATCAGTACATTTGGTCATTTCTGTGGTCATCATTCAGGTGTAATTGCAACCTTCAAAGACATAGAGTTAAATGAGATGGTCTGAAAAATCGGATGTTTCTGATGTGATTATTTTATGTTTTTGTATTGCTTAGCCAGTGTCTTTGATATGTTAAAATCTAAACAACAGTGCCATCACAGCAGTCATGCTAACTGCTAGTTTAAGGTCCGCAGTTTAAGAAGTTAAGAAGAAGTTTGATCTTCTCAGGTGAAAATGTGAAACATCAGATCCCCTGTCTGCTGTTTTGAATTGGAGCACACACACGCCTCTATATTTGCTTCTTCGCATGTGGCAAAGCACTGACTGAGCTCATAATTTTATGAAAACGAATACAGTTTTTTTCGTTCAGATAAAACTTCCTGTTCAGTTTATGTCCATTCAAAGTGTGACTCACAGCAAACTCTCTGAATAACATAATGATGCCTATGATTGACACTCCTGACTAAAAGTAATAATAACACTTAATTAATGACTACATGCATATTGTGAGTATTGTCTGAATAACTATATAGATCCAAAAAAATATTTCCCACAGGACAGGGGACATGTCACCCTCTTTTCAAAATCTTTTTATTATTTTTTTTTAACTGCATATATTGTGTGTGTGTGTGTGTGTGTGTGTGTGTGCGCGGTGGGGTGGGGGTGGGGGTGGATGTCCTGTAAACAGAACTGGGGCTTTGCTGTAAAACTCCTCTGCATATACACTTACACATACTGGCACAAATATGAAATAAAGAATTAATGGCTGGGTTCAGGTCAGGCATTCTCCATGTTTCTTGCAGAGCTAATCTGTTTTATTTCATCAAAATGTCCTATAGTTTATGTACAGTAGTGTGTAAACTGATGTCCTCATCAAGGGTTTTTGGCAAAGGAGTGAACAGGAGACTGGAATGCTTTCAGAGAGGGAGTAAAAACACTTCATTAGTTTAAAAAAAGGGATATTGTTGTATCTCTAAAAAGGCTTCATCTTTGCGCAGATTTCAAAAGCATGGCATAAACGGAGGACGATTTCCCACCATTAGTGATGATTATGTTTATGTTGTGTTATCTTCTTCATTCTCACTGTATCGTGAAAATAATTCAGACCTGATAAGAGCGGCTATGAAGATTAACGGGGTCAGCTGGTGAATTAATGTAATACACAAACAGAGATCAATCTATTAATATAAAAAGGACTCTATACAGCTTATCAAATGTTTTAATGGCATTTCCAAAGTGAAACATCAGTTAGAAAAGGATCATCTCATGGGCCTGAAGACAGACGTCACATTATCAGCCGGCTGGAAGCCAACCGCTCGTAGCGCGGGCCAATCAATCGCTCCGTTTGGACCGCTGGGCGAGTGAATGTGTGTTTGACAGTTATACAGAGGAATCTGCAGGAGGTCACTCTGTAGCCCACGCTTACTGACAGCCTTTTAAATCCCTAAGTAAACAGACTAACTCCCCGAACTGCAGCGTAACATTAACCCTCATCAATCATACCTCACGGGAAAGTGGTTCCGCTCTCCAACACACCAGAAAAATGGTGGCCTGCAGGTCTGACACTGGGCCCTTTTTTTTTTTTTTTTTTTTTTTTTTTTTTGTACCTGTCCAGGAGTGTGAATTGTGCAGCTGGGTTAGGGTTAGGATCAAACGCTTGATGTATATTATTATTATTGTCGCTATTATTACTGAAGAGTGCATTCCCAAAAAAACCCATACTTTCCACTCTCTTTCTCTCTCTCGAAAAGTCTTATTCAGACACACTTGTTTCAAAGGGTGGATATCTCGTTTTGGAATTAAATGAGTTAAATGAGTTTTAACATTTTGAGTTTTTAGTTTTACTCATGTTTCCTTCATATATATTATAAAATACCATTAATCTGATAATCTGAACCAAAATCCATTAAACATCTTAAGTTACTGAACAAACCATTTCCATTCCAATCCTTTCCATTATGGATCTCAAGAATCTACTGTAACAGAGATGCCAGTTTTTAAAAAATGTCTTTTTAAATGCTTTTCTCACCAGCAGGTCTGTAGTAAATCATAGTCAGAGTCTTTATAAACATCAGTCAGCTTTATGTGTGTGTGTGTGTGTGTGTGTGAGAGAGAGAGAGAGTTTCCATGGATGTATGCGTGTGTGTGTGTGTGTGTGTGTGTGTGTGTGTCAGTGCATGCTTGTATGTGTTCATCCGTTTGCCTATGCGAGTGTGTATGTTCGAGTTCGAGCTAAAGAGCCCTAACCCTTATAAAATCTCTATCTTATCTGTATTTTCTTTGCAGATCAGCTGGCCTTCACGACGACTGCAAACACACTCATAAACCATAAACACGCAGTCCAGCCTTGTTCCATGTTTCACTTGGAGCGAATGACACACGTTATCAAAGTCCAAACCCACGGCATCAGCCAAAAACCATTAGTGATTTGTGAAATAAGGCGGGTGTCCCTCCCATCGTACACTGCCAAGATACTCAGAGAGGATTGTCAGGAAAAATGATCAATGTTATTAGTTGTGAAAGGTGGTTTTAAATTGTGGGTTTCAACACAGTCAACACAACCTGATCATGTGTGCCGAGGTCAGTGTTAGGGCTTTCTGTTTCCCGAACACGGTAGGATGCTCTCTTAATGGTTTCCTCAGCAGGCATTTTTTTATTGTCTATTACAGCGCACCTACTGTTTTACAGCAATGCCCTGCCTCACACCCGGGAGCTGGTCCCATTTCAGAAGGCATGATTGTTCAGTCAGGCAGTTCAAATTGGGTGATTTTAACTAAGATTTCTGCAAATCTGCAACAATCTGCCCAACTGTATGGGCAGGAGCTTGAGCTGTGCAGATTTGATGTTGGAGCTTGCTGAAGACCTAAAAAGCCACATGTGCTTGTATTATTGCTACCTATATGTATTATGTGGCAGAAATATTTGTTTGCCCAATACAGTTGAGTAGCAATGTTGCTTTTGGCTGTAATAACGGAGGATGCATCGTTTTCAACACAATGTGCCACTGTGATGTTGCTCGTACAGAACGGAGAGCTAGAGAGCAGAGAGCTCAGCAGCCATCCGGCTCAATTTCCAAACAACTTGCAATCTAGCGAATGTGGACGTCGCTGTTGAAAATAAAAAATGGACAAGAGAAGGCTGCTGATTGATCTGCTTATGACTGACAAAATGGAGGAAGAAGTAAATCAACTTTATCACATCTATCACATCCCTGGTCATATTGTGCATCTATCTATTGTGCATGTATTTAACAATGTAGGCCAAAAATACATTTAAAAAATCTATTTCTTTGTATTCATATATCAAAAAACACTTGTGTTTTCTCCCTGTAAAACAAAATATGACACATTCTTATGTAGGCATGAACCAACCAGTTCTAACCAATAATAACCAATGAATAGCTGCTTTTAGTGGCACAGAGCTAAGAGCCATTATTAGGTGGCTGGCAACATCATCAGTGTATCTTCCACTGTCAAATCATGTAATTTCCCCAAAGTACCGTGACTGACTTGAATTGATTCACTCCAGATGATGTGCGAGGCATGACGGGTGCTGCCGTCCTGTCGGTGGGGGTGATGCCGCTGACCAAGGAGCTGAAGAGTCCTCGCTGACTGAAAGGAGGCTCGCATCCAACTCTAAGTCACTGTCAATCTCCACGTTTGTTGTGACACACCCACTTCTTAATTCAGGTCTACCAGAGTTACCTGGACTTACCTGGAACAGAACTGTAACCAATATCATTGTAACATCTGTGTTTACCCTGCTATTTCATGTCAAAATGATAAATTCACAAGGTGCCACTAGCCTCATTGTTCTTCTTGAGTTCTCTAAATGTTCAGTCCGTCCTCATTTCTGTGTTGAAGTAATGCTAGTTTTATGTGCCAGGCCTTCAGATAGTTTTCCCACCCTGGTGTGATGTGAATTCAACATGGCCGCTGCGGGACTACGACTGTCACAGGCCTGTGGTGTTGGACAGATGACAGCACTGGCAAGTTTTCTTTATTACAATCACACAAACTGTGATTGCATTCTCTGATGGATAGTAACATAAGATATTAAAAGTCTCTTTTCATTCATCCTCAAATGGGTGAAATGTGTGTGTGTGTGTGTGTGTACCTGGTAATGCTAATGTTGTGGGGACATAAATCTGTTTACACAGTCACGTTGTGGGGACTCGCCTCCCTTATGGGGACAAAAAGCAAGTCCCCATAAGGGAGCACCATTAATTTTAGGGTGAAGACTTGATTTAAAGCTAAGATAACTTTAGGGTTAGGTTAGGGTTAGGGTTAGGGTTAGGGTTAGGCAGGTAGTGGTTAGGGTTAAGGTTAGGATACATCTCCAGGAAATGAATGTAAGTCAATGTAATGTCCTCTGAAGTGATGGAAACACGACTGTGTGTGTGTGTGTGTGTGTGTGTGTGTGTGTGTGTGTGTGTGCGTGTGTGTGTGTGTGTCTGTGTGTGTGTGTGTGTGAACTGGTCTAACAAGCATGAGTTCGTAGCATGTTTCTACCTCCACTGTCATGTCTCTGCACTGGTGCACTTCAGAAACGATGCAGGATGGCAACAATGGCAGTCATTCACCTGACCACCACTGCAAATGCTGCTTAAAGTTAACACTCTGACTGCAATTTCACTTTCCCCTGCTTTCACAATTTACTGTTTCACAAATATGACTTACTTATCAATTTGTGCATGATCGGACATGAGTCACTTTTCAAACGTGATCTAAAAGAGTGCAGCTAGCAGAGCGCAGATCTCCAGCAGGCTCGTCTCCCCCTCTCCGGTGCTGGGATTTGGGGAGAAAACTGTTGAGGAGTAAGCACTCAACTGCAGTATACAAGAGGTTTTTCAAAGGTTTTGAATCAGTGCAACCTGCAGAGGTCCTTGATCATACAGTCATAAGTGTGTTAAAACAACCAAGTGTAATATGAACTTGCACTTTACCAAAAGTAAAGATTTGCTATGTGACCGTTTTGGTCCCTCCAGGCTGGTGCCTGGTGGAGATAATGAGAAAAGCTAAGACAATTCAAAAATTGGGAGAGAAAAAAAATGCAAAAATTGGAGTTGAGCATTAAGGCAATGTAATGTGGACACTGCCAGTGACAGCAGCTGTCTAAACCAGCAGGTCTCACTCAGACCTGCCTCTCAGCAGCCAGAGCCCCGCTGGTGTTCACTCTAGTCCACCAGTGTGAAAGCGAGCAACTTAAATTAACAACCTGGGGCTGGAGCGAAAGACAACTCACACTGCTCTGGGTCTGGAGGATCAACATTGAATATCAATGAATTACAAAGTGGAGAGGCAGTGATAAAGATTAGATGGGAGAAACATCACAGATATGGCCTCTGTCTAAATGCATTGCTGCTCCAGGTGTGCTGCCTGCTGACCTGTCTGTCTGACAGTGTGTCAGACAGACACCATGACACCACCCACTTGGTATCAGTTTCCTGTGGTTTTGTCCCGTGGGCAGTGCAGTACATGGGCCTGAAAATCATATCCTGTTGGTTTTGACACATAAATGGGCAGACAATGATGTTATGCTTTATTACTGAAACACTCACCAACATCGACAAACTCATTAATATCATCACAATAGCAATGCTCACTGTTTTCACTTCTGGTGTTTCAAACTAGCTGTTGATTTTGTTCATTGAATCTAATTAATACGTTAAATTTCCTGAATCTAGTGCCAAACAATAATCAATAGTGAATTAAACATGAGGTAGGATTAATGTGTTAATGTGTAACACTGAGTCCTGAGGGACACACAGAGATCCATAAGTAGAGGTACGGCGCCCTCTAGCAGTCAGAGGAGAACTCTACCTGGCGTCATTCATTCTGTGGATTATTGTAATAAAGTTTGTTTCCAGCTATGATTTTATTCCCTCATTCACTCAAATTGAGCATCATATGATTCATTCAGTATTTGAGTGAGGAAGTGAAAATTGTAATGCTTTGTCCATTTCTTAAAGGAAGACACTTACTTTATGGGGGCGGGGGAATGTCTATATATGTGACAACGGTTCACTTCTTCCTGACTAATGAACACTGAGCGGTTGGTGATATGATTCAAGATGAGGAAAATTCTTATGCTCATCCTCTCCCTGACGACAGGTAAGGAAATCACTGATTATATTGTTATATCACAGATTTATCTGATCATTGTTATTGTGACTGTCTTACCTCTAATAATAAAATATCAGTGTCAGCACATCCAATAGCCTGGTGTGTGGCAGCATCCACCTCTGTTAGTTTAGCATAATGTGCAGAGCAAGTAGCACTCTCACAGCAAAGTACTGTATGAGCCAGCTCACTAACCCACAGCAACAGAGAGAAAGATCTAAACTACCAAAATGTTTTTTATGGAAATTAAAGCCCAATTTGCTTGTTGCTCTTGTTGCCCTGATAAAGAGCTGATTGTGACTGAGAGCCTCACCTCTCACAGCCTGCACTCAAATCTGCCCCCTGTCTCTTTGTCTGACCGACAGGCTGTGTGGCCTCCTTTGAAGTGAGGGGATGCCAGGACGGATTGGTCGTTTTCAATTGCAGATTACCAGAAAGTGACACACAAAGTCCGACGTCAGAAGTACGATTATTCAAAGGAAACGAGCAAATAGCAAGTACTCAGAAGAAGAATGAGTGGGAAGACAAGGGTAAATATGGTCTGTTCTACGATACACAAGAGAAAAACCTCAGAGTGGCCATCAGTCAGCTTAAAAAAGATGAACCAAATAGTGAAAGGGGCATCTACCATTGTAAATCTGGAGCAAGAGTATCCAACAGCGTGGAACTGGATGTAGAAAATGGTAAGAGACATTTACTTTTGAATCTGAATCCATTCATGATCCAGTAGTATTGAAATGGGCCAGTGACAAACTTGAAGCTATTGTTACTTATTTACTCATTTATTTTTATTCATGTTTCTTGGTCACACTTTGTCATGGGTTTATTCCCATGAACTGATTACATTTACTTATTAATAGAAAAGGAAATACACTGTGCTAAACTGGATTAGTACTGCACACGATATAAATGAGTAGGATGTGACAGAAATTATTAAGAAACATAATGAATGTTTAGACTCTTAATATGTATCAATACACTGATTTCACACACTGAACTGATTTCAGTTTCATAACCACATAAGTTTAGAAAACACATCAATAGGCTTGTATGGTGATATAGTATTAAAATGTGCTTAAAATGCTTGACAGTACTTTTTTTGTACTTCTCTATTTGTTTGTTTGTTTGTTTGTTGAAGATGGTGACTGCCAGGAATCATTCAACCAAACTGCCTATAAAGATGCAAGAACCACCATCACATGTAACAACCCAAAAGATGAGGCCATGTTCTTCTGCAAAGCCAATGGAAACAGATGTGAGGAAATTTTACCAGGGGGGAGATTCTCTCTGTCAAACACCAAGGGCAAATTCACCCTGTCCATCAGTAACTTGACTGTTAAAGATACTAGTCTTTACCACTGTGGAGTGAAGAGATGGACTTACACTGCTACACTCAGGAGTATCCATGTGCAAGTTCTGAGTGAGTAACACACACCTTCACCTTTTTATGGGTAACAGATAATTCACTGTTACAGCAGATTAAGGTTTGACTAATACCAGACACTAAAATCTGGGAACAATAGTGATGTTTTAGTATTTTTGTAAGTTACTTTGTGCTGAAATTCAAGACAAGTGGGGTGTTTGATGTGGAAAACTTCGGTCCAAATCAGGCCAGATTGACTGCAGAAAACTTCTTAGACTTGGTACCAAAAAACACCAATAAAATAAGTCTTGGAAGCTCCAAAAATCAAAACTGAGAACCAGGCAGAATCTTGAGCATGGCAGGTTTATTTTCATTCGAGATCTCAAATGGAAACAAACAGTGAGTCGGTCACCCAGGAAGACGACTGGCGTGCTTAGTTTTTACACCTGTTTATATATTCTCCGATCCCTGGGTGCTCCCCCTTACTATTTTCCTTTGTCAGCAATTTTCTAGATAAGAAGAGGGCTAATTGGACATTCTCACACTAAGTTAGGCTTTGAAGTGAAAGGCAGCATAGACATTTTTGTGGACAGTGCAGGTAGATGTCTATTCATTTAAAAGTATATTCAGGCCTTCTTAAACATCTCTACAGCCCTGCTCAAGCTAATTAAAGAGCATAGTCTAGACCTGTCAGGCAACTTACTGCCCAGTCTGTGTAATAAAAAAAGGGTAATCCAGCCTTCCCAAGCATGCTACTGTCCTGTCTGGGTACCTTAAAAGAAGGTAGTCCAGCCTTTTAAAGCTCACTGATGTGATGTCCATGCAGATTTTAAAAATACAGTCTAGTCTTCTAAACAGTAGTACTGTGAGGTCTGTGTAGATTTAAAAAGCACAGTATGAGTTTTTCCCACATTTGCTACCCTCTACAGTGTGGACACTTTTAGGCTCAGAATTACTTCTACACATTAAGGGATAAATCATCCATTTTGAAAAATTTTATACCATTTCATTTCCCCCTTAGCTGTTATGGAGGACAGTAGTGGTGCTTTCTTCCTCTCATCTTTAGCATTCAGAGTGCTGGGCTGACTCACCAGATGTAGGCTGTGGGTTTAAACCTTCCTCTGGGCAACAGTTTCAGTTGCCATCCCCTCCCCTTCTGCCTTCTGTGTGGTACTGGTTTCAAAATCCCCGTCACCACGTGAAACAACTACAACCACCTCTGAACTAGTATGCATGTTCAAATGTAACTTTACACTTCACTTCACTTTCTATCGGTTTAATGACATTCTGCAAAGAGCTACATACAGATGTCATCTGTGGTTTTAGTCCAGTGAGCACCAAAACAAGTTTCCCCACTCGACACTATATTTCAAAGCCTATGCTTGGTGCTGCCCAAGACAACTGAGATTGGTTTAGATAGATACAAACAAGCCAGTCTGGCCAGAGCATTTCCCCCCAGTAGCAGAATGATAACAGGTTGAGCCAGACCTTTCTGGATTCAAGGATTCAAGGAACTTTATTGTCATACCAGCTCACATTTACCTGTTAGTGGTACGAAATTAGCACTCAGGTCCCGGTATAAGCCTGTGGTCTGAATATGTGACACTGAGTGCTGGATACTGGCTGGATGCTCCAAATATCAACTGTTAGCCTCCTGCCACTGAGGTGGACTTCCCTCCCAGCTAATACGAAAAAATAACTACCTTAATCCACTCATATTGTTAAATAAACCAAGTTTGTTCAGTTTGATAATGTGTGGTGGAATTTTCACAGCCTGAAATGGGGTAAAAAAAAAAAATGCTGACCATTTTCTAAAAGATAGGCTAAATACCAAAATCAGTGGTAGAACTACTTTTTGTGCGGTCTAAGCTCTGTGTTGCTCCTCAGTTACAGCGGTGGCTGGCAGGAGTCTCAAAGCTATGAGAAAACCCAATTCCTTCTGGGTTTGCAGCTCTTTCAGCTGATAATTACATACAATATGACAATATGATGTGCTGTGGTCAGAGAGGCACATCCACCACTGGAAGATGTTGATACCAATGATGCTTACATCATATTACATCATACTTACATGGCCTGAGAAATCTCCCAGTGGACTTCTAAAACATGTCACTTCCCAAAAAAGAAAAAAAAAAAAATCCATCCTACACTGAATCATATCACCAACCTGCATAATAATTTCATGTAAATTGCATAGACATAGTGTGTTTTGCATTACAGTAGCATCATACTTGGAAGAATGCATGGAGTTTTTGGCTACTGATCTGTCTGTCTGTCTGTCTGTCTGTCTGTCTGTCTATCCACAGATGTTCCAACCTTTAAAAAGAGGTTGAATGTTGGAGAGGATTGCAATTACTGGTGTAAATATAATGATGGTCCTATAAAAAAGTTCATCTGTATGGGAGAAGATCCATCCACATGTCATCGTCTGGTGCACGCCACAGCAAACAAAGGGACAAATGGCAGGTTTTCCATCAAAGATGATCGACAGAACCACAACATCACCATATCAATAAAAAAACTACAACTAAATGATACTGGGACATACTGGTGTGGTGCAGAAAGCTCTGACCCGAGACTCAGCAACAAATTCTACAACAGATTCCTGCTGACTGTAGGTGAGTTGCCACGTTATTTCATTTTGTGGATGTAATCTCACTTCACGGGCATCGCTTCTAGATGCCACTGTGTTGAAATGCGACATGAAAAGTTTCATTCTCAAATGGAGTGTCTGCCATAAGAAAGAATCAAACAATGAAAAAAGGAAGGAAGAACGATGCTTCCCTTTTTAAGATAACTGCTCACATGAAAGTAGGCTACATGGAAATATACTGCTGTGTGATTTTTGCAAATTGTAATTAACAGTTAGATGGATGAGAATGTTGTATTGCCAAGTTAATGAATATGTGAACCATGAAAAATAAGAACAAAAAGAGAATTAAAAAAAAAAAAAAAGAAGAACATAGGCTACAGTTTGTTCCTGGTTAATATTAAAACTATAAAACATATTATGGCATTAACCCCAGTTCAACCGTCAACTCAGGAGAAAGAGGTCGTCATCAAATGTCATTTTTGTGGCATGGTGAATGCCTCATTGTGGAAAGAAAACACAAATGTAAAATTCTGCACAAATGAAACTGGTTTGTGGTTTCACTGGTTCCCTCTGTTTGGACCATTTCGTTTAGCCTTTATGTGACACATGACCGCACAGTCACAGCATCTGGGGGTACTGTTTTTCATAATGATCTCACTTCCTGCTGTAGCTTCCCTCCTCGCACTTGTTTTCAGATGAGAGTACAGTAGTTACGTTGGCATCATGTTCTGTCCTTAAACACAGAACTAAAATTTCATAGTTTATAGCATTTTAAAAGAAGAAACTTATTTTGAAAATATGAGCTCAGTTCAAGTTGAATTTTGAATAAACTCGTTGATCATGATGAGGTAGGCAGTGATGTAGCCACTGCAAAAACAGGGATCACAGTTGAGCTTTTTTCCCAGCAGCCAGTTGGTCGTGGACAGCAGGTAAACACAGGTGTTGCTCTGAGCTCTGTTCTTCTTCAGTGAGCCGGCACCCCCGACTGAAGTAATGCCATCGATAACACCTGTGTTTACCTGCTATTCATGTCAAAAAAGCAGAAATAACTGCAAAAATTATTCTAACACCAGGCCCAGAGACTGTTGGGTGTACACCATGTGATCTTACATATTAACATATTTTGATTTATTTGTTTATTCATTTATTTGATAGTGACAGACCACATTAATGAATATAAGATGTAAACATGCTGGAGTCAGTAAGAATGCTAATAGACATCCGTTGTCCCTGGACAGGCAACATAATAATTATAATGATAATGATAAATAATAATAATTATTATTATTTATCATTAATAATGATATTGATGAAATGCTTAAGCTGCCAGTAGCCAGATCACATTTGCACTCATCGATCATTTTGTAAGTTTTATTTGTTTTATTATGTGTCACTTTTTTGAAAGGTGGATTTCTTTCTTTCTTTCTGTCTTTCTTTCTTTTTGGCCAGGAACCTTTTCCCAAGTTCTACCTTATTTATTTTCTCTTTAGCCTCCTTTTTTGAATTTAAACATTGTCACTAACTGGCTCCTGTCTGCCCTTAGTGTCACCAACGCAGCCGCCCACATGGAGCACACCAAAAACTACATCTCTGATCTCATCAGACCTTCCTCCACACACTCCCTCCCCGTCTGAGCGTCCTGGTGAGACAATGGGGCTGCCGGCTCCAAGCCACAGCAGCCAAAGTGGAATCAGTGGACTCCCACTGAAACGTTCCCAAACCCCTATCATTCAAAAGCATTTTGCACATTTCCTCAATATTTTGTTTGTTTTACCAGATTTGAACTAGGGGTTCTATATGGTTGCATTTCTTTTTACTGTCTCTTATTTATTTATTCATTTACTCATTTATTTGTCTGACACAGACATTCACACATATCTAAATAAATAATCACTAAACAAAAAATATATGTATATTTTAATTAATTAATTAATTAATTTAGAGACTCAAAGTGGTTTCGCATGTCCTGAGTGCAGACGCACAGAGCAGGCAAATACAAACAGCAAAATGTCGACCAGCCCTTGTCTTTCAAATCCGTTTCCATGACGCTGTGAGTGTTGTGACGATGATGATGGTGGTGTTGTTAATGATGCTGGACATCCCTGTGTGGTTTTGTCTTGCAGGTGACCGTGTTCTCATTATTGTGGCTGTCTGTGTGGCCGTGCTGCTGCTGCTTCTGCTCACCGTGGTCTTCACCGTCAGACGTAAGACGTTCTCCATCAGTCCATGTGTCCACTCTCTGTGGCTGCTTCCTCCTCATCCAGGTGTCAGAGGGGGTGCAGCCTGTGCCTGCATGCACTGGGCACAAGGCACTCTGCACGGTCACGTTATCTAAGTGAAGCTACTTTAAAAACAAAAACTAGACTTTAGAAAAAACTAAAACTAACTGAAACAATATTGTGTAATTACAAAACTCAAAATAAAACAGAAATATACAGAAGATGTCCTCAGTTTTAGTTGTGGTCAATTTGGTCAAATTTGTCAACACATTAAGCATGACGAGGCATTGGTGCTTATGTTTTTTGTGACTAAAATTAATACTCAAACTATTAAAAATGAAAGGTCCCATATTATACTACTTTTCAACAAGTTCACATAGGTCTCAGAGGTCCCACAACAGTAAATTTGAAGTTTGTTACCTAAAAATCCAGTTTGTTCCTGGATTTTAGCCAGCCTGTACCCCTCCTCTAGAGAGCTCTACTGAGAATAAGCTGTTTCTGTGCCTGTAGCTTTAAATGCTAATGAGCTGGTCTGTCCACGCCTGGTTCATGCCCCTCTCTGGAAGGGGCTGTGGCTTGCGCTCCGGTACCATGCGCTAATGTTTACAGAAAGTAGGTATGGCTCATAGAAGCGATGTGATACAGCCATACCAATGTGATCCAGAATCTGACCCAGAAGGAGAGGCTCCTGAAGAAATTCAAACTCTGCGGCTGCAGCAGGACGTTTCTGAATGGTTAGTTACAAATATTATGTGTCTTTATATTTTACCTTTTACTTTGTTCGTGTGTGTTGTTACACTGTTACTTACATGTAGCTAGGTAACGTTACTAACGGTTACGTCTCCGCTGTCTCGTCGGAGTTCTTTTGGTGAATGTGCGATATTGTGAAAAGCGGAATAACGTTATTGTTATCTGTATTCTTGCAGTCTACGGAAAAGGTTTTGTCGTCAGAGGACTGTTACTAGCCTGAACATATGCTCAGTTAGACTGATGTTTTGAGCAGAAATGTTTATCATAACAGCGCCCTGTCATTTATTTTTCACAATATAATGTACTTACCTCGCTATAATTCAGCATAAATATGTCTGTCTGTATCAATAATGTTTTAGTCAGTTTAGTCAAAATTCGAGGCAGTGTTGTGTTGTGTTAATGACACTGTTCTCCATCTCCACATTAGTCACATACATATGACAAATGATGTTTTATGCACTTGAAAGGATTAGGTCAAGCTTACTTCTTATCCACCTCTGCTTGTCCACTTACGTTTTGGTGAAATGTTCACTTTTTTCTTTGGATAGGTGCTCCTGTGGAAACTGTGCTACCATGCCCACAGAAGCTGAGAATATCTGCTGTTTAGAGATACCACAGGTAGTATCTCCATACCCAAAGAGAAGACTAATTTATCTTGATTAGGCTACATGTTACATTTACAGTATAAGATATAATGACATTTATCCTTTGTAATTCCCTGTAGGTTACCAGACGGCTGCGGGAGGTTGAGGATGAGCCATCATGTATGGTAGACCATCCTGGGTTGGAGCCTGTCTGCCTCAATGTGTACTCTCTGCAGAATGCCTGCCAAATATACCGAGCTGACTATGGTCCTTTACGGCTGAGAGGAATACACCAGTATGTTATGCTTTTATTTGCAAAATGTTATAGTTTGTATCTAAATCAAAGATATTATGTAGCCTTGCTTTGCTTCAGTGGACATAATCTTACAACTGTAATAACACGTGACAAATGTGAGTACCGTACAGTTAAATGAATTGATTTAGCAATTTTTTTTTTATTTGTATAGTTTTTCCATAAGCAGGTGGTGTGTAAAATATTTATGTATTCACAGGAGTCATTTCTGTAAACTCTTTCAAGCATTTATTGACATCAAATAATTTACATATAAGTAATACCAGTGATAATCAGAACACGGGGCCAGCCTAACAGGCAATGCACATAAGGGAAAAAAAAGTGTGACACACACCATAAAAAAATATTTGCAAGACTAAAATGGTTTGGAGTCATTACAGGTATTTCGCATATCGCAGCTTCGTTAGCTGGTGCGGGGGCTTCCTGGGGCGCAGAATCCGGGTCGTCATTCCAGCTTGTGTGGTCCTTCGCATCCACACGGAGTTTCCTGATGCTGAAGGCCACTGTGTGGGATTTGGCCCTCGATTGAACAGGGACACATAGCTGGCAATGACCTCCTCCTTGTCAGGCCGCTCAAACTGTGCAGTTAGGTCCTCTGGAACGGGGATGGCCAATACTGCATCTGTGTATGGTGCTGGGTCCACAAAGACAACATACCCTGTTTTATAAAATACATGCACAACACTTTGTTAACCTTTTTTTTCCACAATGACTGAAAGTGTTCCTCTAAATACCTCCTGACATTTGACAATTTATCTAATTTATTGTTTTTATAAGGTTGTTTTTTTGTGTGTGTTTTAGTTTTTACTGTTACTTTATGTTGAAATTCTTATAACATATAAGAGCAATACCTAATACAACAGGCCCAAAACATATGTTTTGGTTGAAAAATAAAAATGAATTTAACACTTACGGAATGTCGGCTCTGTCTTTAGTGGTTTAGCTCTGCATTCTCCCTTCATGACCTCTGTATAGTGGACCTTGAAGAGGGGTTCAGGTTCAAGTTCAAGATTTTTATGCGTCACATGCATGAATGTATGGGTACTTATTTACATGCATGAATCTACGGGGGCTGTCTCGTTATTAGAGATCTGGCCTACCACCACTGTGTCATCGCGAATTTCACAGTGATGTTGGATTGGTATGTTGCTGTGCAGTCATGGGTGTAAGTAAGTAATGTTTATTTATAGAACACCATTCGCAGATAAAAATCACAAAGTGCTTTACAATAAAATAAAATAAAATAAAACAATAAAAACATGAAGTGCATATCAATATAAATAAAGTACAACAATAAAACATAAAATATAAAACCTAAAAACACACTAATTAAAAGCCTGCGTAAATAAAAATATTTTCAGCTGTTTCTTAAGAGTCCCACAGAATCAGAACATCGTCGAGAGAGTGGCAGGGCATTCCAAAGTTTGGGTGCCACTGCCTGAAAAGACCAGTCACCACTGGTCTTGAAGTGGGTTTGAGGAACCACTAGCAATCTCTGATCTGATGACCTCATGGTACGGGCAGGTACATGAGGCTTGATCAGGTCAGAGATGTCAAGCTCTTTCTTATTAAGACAAGTAAAAAGGCTATTACAATAGTCCAGACGAGAAGAGATAAAAGCATGAATGACCATCTCATGTTCCGCTTTAGACACCATATCACCTAATTTTGCAATGTTCCTCAGGTGGAAAAAGCAGTTTCTTATTAATTGTCTGGAGTGCTGCTCTAGAGACATTGCAGAGTCAAGGACGACACTTAAGTTTCTGAGGCTTGGCTGGACCGATGAGCCTAGTACATCACCAATGTATTGCCTGATCTGAGGGATTTTGTCATCTGGTGCAATAATCAAAGTTTCTGTTTCACTGTAATAAATTACCAGCATTTCACAATAATTAACAGTATTATTTTACAGTAACTTGTTGTAATTAAGTTCCCCTGTAATATCCCAATGAATACCTGTAAAATCTACAGTATCCTTTGATATTACAGCAGAGCTGCCAACTCTCACGCATTGGCCGTGAGACTCACCCATTTGATTGGCTCCACACGCTCTCACGCCACACCTCCGATTTCTCACGCTGAAGTGCTCATCAAGAGCCTTTTTTTCTTTTGACTAAAAACGGTTCTGTTTATCTGTGATCTGTCTGTTGAGCCTGAGAAAAGCCACTTGTGATCGATAAGTTATGCCTGCAGAGCAGAGGCGGTGGCGGCTGGGCCACTTTTACAAGAGGCTCAGCCAATCAGAAGAATCTTTTCGATCAATCAGGGACGTCCACCTCACCCAGCGACATGTTATCCAATGAAATGAATGAGTTAGAGGCTACTCACATTACAACGTTTGTACCGCGCCCGAGCGTTCATGCACGAGCACATGCACGGTCACGCACGCAACGCGAACGTGGATACGGTGTAAATCATGCAACTTTCCTCCAGCCTCTGCAAAACCGTTTAATGCGCACAGTGCGATTACCGGCGAATCGCCGAGTTGCGCAATCAATAATCAGCCATTTTGTCTGTGTTGTTGTCAGTTGTGCTGCTGCAACCGCATATAAACAAAAGTCGGTTTATAATGAAAGTAGGCTACGGCAGTCTGTGTGCGCGGCGCACCTGTCAGAGTCGGCAGACCTGGTGCCGGCCAGCACCACGTCAGCGGACCTTTCTGAAGGAGGAAGTTACCTCCGAAACTTAAGGTAAATAAACATCCCTATGTCTGATTACAAGGTACAAAAATGTCTTTTAGTTAAAAGGAAGACATGATGAATGTATTGTATTTTTTTTTTTTTTTTTAATGATATGGATCCCCTGGGTCTGAAATAAAGGGATAACTAACTAACTAACTAACTAACCAACTATTTGAACTAGGCCAATATTGATTTATGATGACGCCCAGCCCGCCTAACCCTACCCTGGTGTGTTAATTGTACAATGATTGTAAATTCACAGTAAATGGAAACTTCATCTGCATTACTTTCACAGTAAATTATTGGCCAATTTTTGCATGATTTCCACAGTATACATAGTAAATTCACAATAAATTACTGTCAACTTGTGCATTACTTTCACACTACACACTGTAAAAGTACAGGGCCTTGTTGTAATGATGTACAGCAAAAGTTTGTAATTCCCCAGAAATGTACTGTAATATCACAGTAATTGCTTTGTCACCGAAGCTGTGAAGATACAGTACACAGTTGTGCTTTTACAACAATGCATCGTAATATCACAGATGTGAAATTACAGTAAATTGCTGTGAGTACATTTCACAGTATATTGCTGTAATCCTTACTGTGAAAGTCATGCAAAACTTATCCAATAATTTATTTTGAATTCACAGCGAAAAATTTTGCAGTGTTTATCAGAATTAAGCTTCAGGTAATTGTCATTTAACCATTTTTTGATGTTGGTCAAGCAGTCAACTAAGGACAGTTTATGGAGCTCAGTAGGTTTAAATCTGCAATCCAACTGAATGTCATAAGCATAAAAATGGTAGGATACATTGTTATAAGACCTGATTATTGTTCCTAGTGGGAGTATGTACAAGAGAAATAAAATTGCGGGGTTCCCCAGGACAGAGCCCTGGGGAACCCCGCATGTTAGCTCAGTGGTATCGGACATAATCTGGTTCACACAAACACTGAAGGTTCTACCTGACAGATATGATGAGAACCACTGTAAAACTGAACCAGACATCCCAACCAGATCACGGAGTCTCGTGATCAGAGTGTAATGGTCAACTGTATCAAAGGCAGATGACAGGTCTAATTAAACCAGGACAGTGTATTCCCCTGAGTCGGCTGACAACAAAATGTCACTTGAAACTTTCAGTAGTGCAGTTTCAGTAGCATGACCTTTACGAAAACCTGACTGGAATTAATCATAGATCTCATGATTTTCAAAATAAACAGTGAGTTGTTCTGCCACCACTTTTTCTAAGATTTTTGACACAAAGGGAAATTTAGAACTAGGCCTGTAATTTCCAGGAAGTGATGGATCCAAGCTAGGCTTTTTCAATATTGGTTCGACAACAGAATGCTTAAAGAAGCAGGGAACAACCCCAGTTACAAGAGATAAATTGAACACATCAACAATACAAGGGCCAATGGACTTAAAAGACTTTCTGAACAGCATGGTAGGGAGAACATCCGTAGGACAGGAGGAGGGTTTCATTTTATCAAGAAGAGTAGAGATAGTGTGTAATGTCACAGGGTTAAAGGAGGACCAAGTGTTAGGGGGGGACAACACACAGGCAGACCCATGACAAGATGGTGGTGAGGGGTTTCCCCTAATATCTCTAATCTTCTCAACAAAGAAAGTAAGGAGTGCATTACTGTCTGCTTGGGAGAACAGTTTGAGGGGTGATTGGAGACACTATTGAATGTATGGTGTCAAACAGGGTTTTGGGATTTTTCATATTCAAAGATATCAGCTGAGAGAAGTATTGGGTTCTGGCATTTCTTAGGCTTTCATTTAAGGAGGTTCTCAATTCCTTCAGATGAATCCTGTGAACTTCAAGTTTTGTTGTTTTCCATAGACGTTCTACCTTTCAACAGTTTCATCGTAGATTCTTAATAGGTTCATCAATCCAAGGACACTGTTTTTTATGCGAGACAATGCTTGATTTCGCAGGTGCCACTTTTTCTATGATGTCCGAGCAATGGCTGTTAAAAGCCTCTATTAAAGCATCTGCGTCACTGTATCCCTCCAGGGAGCATGGGTCGAACAAAACAGAAAACTTTTGAACAGTCTCCTCATTTATAAACCGCCTTTCTGCCCTCTTTTTTGGAGGAGGTGGATCCAAGGGAAACGTAAGGTCAAAGAAAACACAGCAGTGGTCACTAACACACACATCCTCGACACACACACACTGTAAAAAATCTGAAGTTGAGAAAACTTAAAAATGTAAGGCAACCAGCTGCACAGCCTTTTTGAGTTTCTTCAACTTCTGGGGTTGTAAAGTTTAAACAACTTAAATTTGTGAGTTAGACTGCTTGTTTACTCAAACTGTTAGGTCAAGTTGAAAAAACTCAAAATTACTATTGTGATGTACTAACATACATAGGTTAACTTTACTTAAATTCTTAAGTTTAGCCAACTTGAAGTTGTTTGTTCAGTAAAATTATAAGTACAGGTACACTGGACTGTATATGTCTTGTTGAGCTAACTTTTATTTAAACTCAAGATTTGCAGTTAATGCAACTTGGGTGCCCAGAAGTTCAGTAAACTTAAAAAGGATGTGCAGCTGGTTGCCTTACATTTTTAAGTTAGCTTAATTTACTTACATAAACAGGTTTACACAAAAAAGCATGCTTTTAAGTTGGGATAACTACAACAAAACTGACTGCTGTATATGAGCATTCCGCCTTAAGTCTGAAAGCTGCTGCTGGACCCTTCTCAGTAACAGACAAGAACACTCAAGAACACATAACTCTTTTTTTTAATAACAATGAAAAACATTTGCTGTGACTGACTCAATAATTTTACTTTTTTTTTTTTTTTTTTTTTTTTAAAGTGCTTTGTCAATAATTGTACAAGTACCTCTTTCTTTTTTGCACAATGATTTAAAATATTCTATCTCTTTAGGGGAAAAAAAAACATGACAAACCAGCACCAAAACTCACAAATTATAACAACTTCATTCATGTAACAACATTTTCTTTTAAAGGTTAAACATTACAGTCACAGAGATTTACTATATTTAGCAGATGTGCAAAGGTCTTTGAAATCACACAGTTCACAGAAAAAAGTGATATGCTCTTTAGGTTTAGAGGCCTGTTTGTGTGCTCTAGTGAGATGGGACTTCAGTGCACCAGTTGTCTTGAAAGTGCAGACGCAGTCTGTGTACAGGCACGGCAGTGGCCAGAATCGCCCCTTGGCAATGTCGAAGTCTGTAATGCTTGAAGAGGACCTCTCGATCAGGGCGTGAAAACTTGCACTCCTTAGCCTGCATTCAACTCCTAAAAATAGATCAAAACAACAAAATAGTTAAAACTGTACTCAAAAAAGGGTACATGACAAATTCAAATACATAGAATGTATTGTGATCAATATTCATTCAATCACAGATTTTTCTGTTTGTCTTATCTTTTTTATGTATATTATATAATAATTGATAACACTATCAATTTTATGGCTGACAGATTATACCTGCTGACAATATTATTGTTTCTGTTAATGTCTAGTTATCCATCAGACTTAACTTGCAATTTAGTAATCAAACAGACCTAACAATTCAGCTACCAATGAATGAGCAGTAGTATGCCTGTGATAACACAGATTGAAAAATAAGCCGAAGTGATACCTCTTCTCTGAATAGACAAGCTAAGCCAGTGTGCTGCTGTTAGCCAGTGATCGATAAGTCGGTTTCGGGGAAAACTACATCAAAATAACTTACTCCCTGTGTTTCCTGCCTGCGGCACGCGTGAAAGCTAGAGGGGAGAGGAGAGCTGCACCAGAGCCGTGCGACACACGTAGGCAGTGTGGCCACTGCAACCCGGTGTATGGGTCATCAGTTTACACCGGTTCTCCCCGGAGACTAAGGTCAAAGCCCGGGGAAGTCGCCCCCTGCAGCTAGCTGGCTGGTGGCAGTTCTGTGGACCGTTGCGCTCCGACATACAGCGCTAGCACACAAATGGATAGTTTCTGATTCACTGAATACGTCATGTAGCACGTCTTCGATTTTAACCGACAGGAAACTACAGAGAAGCTGTAACGTTAGCTGTTACAAAAGTAAATGTAGTTGACAACACTCACCTTATTCATGCATATTCATGCCGAAAACATAAAACCTCTCTGTTCTTCGTCTTTTATCCCATCTGTGGCACGCATCTCCTTGGAAATCTAAAATGTGGCGTGAACAAGTGGGAGTGGGAGGCAGGTTATAGTTGTTTTGTTTTGTTGTTTTCTTCTTCTTCTTCTTCTTCCTCTTCTTCCGGGAAGTATTTTTCTTCTTCTTCTGTTGAGTTTTATGGCGGAAGTACATACAGTACAGGCCAAAAGTTTGGACACACCTTCTCATTCAATGCGTTTTCTTTATTTTCATGACTATTTATGTTGTAGATTCTAACTGAAGGAATCAAAACTATGAATGAAAACGTGGAGTTATGTACTTAACAAAAAAAGGTGAAATAACTGAAAACATGTTTTATATTCTAGTTTCTTCAAAATGGCCACCCTTTGCTCTGATTACTGCTTTGCACACTCTTGGCATTCTCTCCATGAGCTTCAAGAGGTAGTCACCTGACTTCTGCACAACACACCTGATGGTCCCAACCCCATTGATAAAGCAAGCACTAATTAACCCTGATAAGGCACACCTGTGAAGTGAAAACCATTTCAGGTGACTACCTCTTGAAGCTCGTCGAGAGAATGCCAAGAGTGTGCAAAGCAGTAATCAGAGCAAAGGGTGGCTATTTTGAAGAAACTAGAATATAAAACATGTTTTCAGTTATTTCACCTTTTTTTGTTAAGTACGTAACTCCACATGTGTTCATTCATAGTTTTGATGCCTTCAGTGAGATTCTACAATGTAAATAGTCATGAAAATAAAGAAAACGCATTGAATGAGAAGGTGTGTCCAAACTTTTGGCCTGTAGCCTACTGTATATAAATACATATTTTTGTAATTTTTTAAATAATTATTATTAAAACACACAAAACATACAGAGACAATCGCCAGGGGGTGACATACTTTCAAGGACAAATTTTCAGAATATCATATTACATAAATATATTAAAAAGAGCAAATAAATTAAAATTTTTAAAGGCTTTCATATTCGTGGAGTGGCTAATGGTCCTAATATATGCAAATGAGATGGTTTTGGTTAGTGTGACGACATTTGTGAATATGCCATTTAGCAATGAAATAAGACAACAGACAAGTCTCAGGTTACTGCACATTAGGGAGGAGAAACGACAAATAATTATAAATGAAAGAAAAAATGTATTAAATTAAATATATATATATACAAATACAAGTCGCACAAGTGATTTTTCTCAACTAATTATTGAGTAAACTTGTTTTTTTGTGTTAGCTAAGCATCTTGACCAAATGGTCGTTCATTCCACTTAAAAAATGGGTTAGAATTACAGTTCATAAGTTGGAGTTTTTATAGTGCTGTATAACTCACAAACAATAGTTGTCTGAACTAAACTATTCACATTGACAGTACTATTTTTGAGAGACATTGTGTAAATTTGTTTTTTCAAGTTAACTCAGCAAATTGCCCAAGTGGTTGTTCACTTGACTTAAAAAAACAGGTTAGGATAACAAATCATAAGTTGGCGTTTTTACAGTGCATTAGCAATGTTTAAACCAAGGGAGAAAACAAGGTCCAGGGTGTGGACCTTGGAATGTGTAGATCCAGAGACGTGCTGGGTGAAGTTAAAAGAGTCAGTTATGGTCAAGAGGTCGGCAGCCATGTTGCAGCTGACTTTATCAATGTGAAGGTTAAAATCACCAATAATTAAAACCTTCTCCAGCTTAATGATGGAGGCTAGAAACTCTGTGAAGTTGTTAAGGAATACACTTGCAGGGCCAGGGGAGTGATAAATTAAAACACAATAAAATACATTAGTTAAACCAGTCTTTATCATCAGTGACTCAAAGGAGGAGTGGTTAACTAGATTTATTTCTCTACACAGATATCTGTCGCGATATACAGCAGCGAGCCTGCCTCCACGGCGTGCCAGGCGAGGCGCACCAATGACTGAGCAGCCGATAGGACAGAGCTCATTCAGGTGGACAAACTCGCCAGGGCTACAGGGAATCCTGACAGGAGTTGGTGCGGTAGATAAGACAGCAGTGCCAGCAGAGTTGAAGGAATCAGCATCAGCAGTAGAAGTAGTTGTTGTTGTTGGCCCAGCAAGACCCACACTAAGAGAGCTGGCTACGGTGATGGAAGACACATAAGTCTGAATTGGGTCTTGCTGTGATGCACGTCAATGCTCCATGCCAAAGGCTATAAATCTGATAAAATTGTCTGTGAACAATTTGGTACCCCTTCTATTAAGGTGAACCCCATTTGCTCTATGCAGACCTGAGTTACACCAGAATGAATCAAAATTTGAAATGAAATCAAAACAAGTGGCTGAGCAAAAGTTACATAATCACTGGTGGAGGCTGTACAGTCGACTGAAAGACTCCAGTGTTTTCCCAGACTCTCAACAGTGTAGCACAGTGATTCAAAATCATCATGCAGCTTTGAGGACTGCCTAGCCATGACGTCATTACAACCAGAATGTAAGATCACTGTGTGAATGGTGGGGTGAATGTCAAGTAGAACTGGGATTAATTCTATAAAATCAGCAGTTTTTCCTCCGGGAAGACAGTACGTGATGGCACCAGGAAGCTTTAAAAAATGAACAATGGAATCACCTACCACTAGGATTTCAGGGTGCTCAGATCCAGGGCTGCCTTTGTAAACTGCAAGTTTTGGGCTGAGATTATGACTGGTTTTTAGCAAGCTGGGGGGGAGGGCAGATTTGTTTACCTGCGGAGACTACTCCGTGTCCGGAGTAGTTGACTGTGAAGGGGGAGAGGACGACACCTCAGCAGACCCCGCATGAGGACGATGTGTGGGCTGCGGGGGTGAGAAACAGGGTCGTTTGCAACCAGGGGGACCTGGTGTAGAGGAGGGCAAGCCCGAAATCGGGGTAGCACTGGAGGAAGAGGAGCACTTCCGGTCCCGGGTCACTCTGCGCGCTCAGAGGGAAGCTTCGCCAGGGGGGAGAAAAAGTTTAAGAGTGTAACATCATTGCCACCGGCACCGAAGGAGTCGTAGAGGGGAAGAGATAGCTTTTTTGTGCCTTTGACAATAGATGACCAGGATGGAGTGGAGTTTGAACGTCAGCAGGAGCCGCCGCTGCTTCTGAAAGCAGCTGGATATCCACAGGCTCGAGCAATGCCAGCTACCGGTCCCGGTGAGGTGGATTGGTTTCCAGTAAGCTGTCTGGTCTGGCAGCTCTCAGAGATTTTCCCATGCTGTCAAAAACTCAGGACAGGAACAGCCAGTGCAGGTAATAGGAGGTTGAAGAAATTCAAAATGCGAGCCGGAATAGCTACGGGGGGCTCCTCAAGCAGAGGAGGGCAGCCCAGCCCGTTTGGCAAAGAAAAAGCAAGAAAAAGGGAGTAAAAGCGCTAAAAACCGGTGGTAGGGCAATGGCGGCTCGGGACAGTGGCGTTGACTGCTAAAATAAGTAAATAACCGACGATCGGTCTGTCTCATTGTTGAAATAGGCAACCAGAAATTTATGCAACACTTAAAAGACGGATTTGTGCAAAAGGGCATTTTAAAAAAACATAGAATTTTGATTTAAAAGCAGTTTACAACAAGTTAAAAGTCAGAGCACAAGCAGACTTTTGCAGACGCCACGCCTGCGTAGTGGGAGGATCTGTACAGGGAGTATAGCAGAGGGCTCAGTACGCAGCCTTGGAGGGCACCAGTGTGGAGGGTACGGGAGCTGGAGGTGTGGGCTCCAACCTTCACCACCTGTGGTCTGCCAGTCAGGAAGCTCTGAACCCAGGAGCAGAGTGAGGGACTCAGCCCCAGGTCCCTGAGCTTGGTGACCAGTCTGTGGGGAACTATGGTGTTAAACACTGAGATGTAATCAATAAACAGCAGACGCGCATAATTTCCCTTACCGGTGTCCAGGTGGGAGAGGGTGGAGTGGAGGATGTGTGATGGCGTCGTCAGTACTCCTATTGGGGTGATAGGCGAACTGAAGGGGGTCCAGGGAGTCCGGAAGTGATGAACAGATGAAGTCTTTGATGAGTCTTTCAAAGTACTTCATCACCACGGAGGTCAGAGCTACAGGGCAGTAGTCATTTAGACCGGCTGGGTTGGTCTTTTTGGGCACGATTATGGTGGATTTTTTAAGGCAGGTGGGAACGACAGAGTGGGCCAGGGACAGATTAAAGATGGTTGTGAACACCGGAGCTAGCTGTTTAGTGCAGGATTTTAGCAGACACCCGGGGATGCCATCTTAATAGGTTCGGCTGCCTTCCTGCTGTTCACTCGTCTCAGAGCTCTCCGCGTCGTGCTCCGAGAGTGAGAGTGGGCGGTTCTCCTCACTGGTCAGGTCGCCTGCTTCGATTGCACTGGCCCTAGCGCTAGCCTCAAAGCGAGCGAAAAAGGTGTTAAGCTCTTCCGACAGTAAGGAGTCGATAACAGCCGAGGTGTTCACTTGTCCTCTATAATCTGTAATTGTCCGCAGTCCTTAGCACATGTGTCTGCTGTCGTGGTCGAACAGTTGCTCCTCCACCTTATCCCTTTATCGCCTCTTAGCCGCTTTCACCGCATGTCTGAGCTTGTAGGCAGCCGCTTTGGTAAGGTGACATGTCTCCGGTGATGAGCCCCTCATTATAGGCAGTGGTGCGTGCTTTCAGAGCCTCGCGGATAGACTTATCCACCCATGGTTTCTGATTAGGAAAAACCTTCATAGTCACCATAGGAATGGTATCATCTAATAGCTTGGATATAAAGCACGTAGCCACTTCCGTAAACTCGTTGACGTCATCCGAGCATAACCTTTTTGAGGTTCACCTTGTTGAAGTCACCGGCCACAATGAGGGCTGCATCTGGGTGTTTGGCGTAGTGTTTGTTGATGGTATCGTAGTGTGGTGAGAACAGTGTCCGTGTCCATCTGGGGTGGAATATAAACGGCAAAGATGATGACCACAGAGAACTCCCGGGGCAGATAGAAAGGATGACAGAGGATTGTCAGGTGTTCGAAGTCCGGTGAGCATGAGTGCGACAGAACAGAAGCATTCCTTGGATAACACCAGTTGTTGTTGGTCAGGAAACACACTCCACCACCTTTAGATTTACCGGATTCCTTCATTCTGTCCATGCGAAACACTGTGAATGTTTGTGCTGGGCGAACAGCGTGGTCCAGCACCTCCATCGTGAGCCATGTCTCCGTGAAACAAAGGATGTTGCAGTCCCTCATGTCTCGCTGGAAGCGGACCCGGGCTCTGTCCCTGTCGTCCAACTTGTTATCCATGGATTGGACGATGCAGCAGGATACTTGGGAGAGGAGGGTGGTGTGCTTGCGCTTGTAGCCTGTTTCTGACCCCGGCACCTTTCCCACGGTGTTTTTTCCTGCTTCTCCTCGGAGGTCCATTCCCCTGGTTACACTCCGCATCCCATAAGATCTCCTTCGGCCAAGTGGAGCTCTCATGTTTAATTCCAGAAAAAAGGTAAGTAGTCTTGATTGCAATGTTCAGTAGTGTGCTGTGGTCGTAGGTTATTAATGCAGAAGACAGAGAATTTTGCATAGCCTTTTAGCCTGTTGATTATGGCACACTCATTGACAAGAGAATTTCAAACTGGCACTCCATGCCAAAAAGGTCGCCAACCCCTGGTCTAGAAGTACAGAAAAGAGAAAATCAAAGATGATAATACAGACAGAAACTTTAGGCTACACACTCTCACAAGTTCTAAGTAACCGCAGTTTAATTTACCTGCACAGCATTCCAAGAAATGGAGAGACAACATTCTCTGGGGCAAAACGAAGGATGACGCTGTGAAAAGCCTCCTGCGTACAACCAGGGCCATTAGTTTTTCGGAAAAGTACTACGGGGGATATCTATCAAGCACTAACATGTGGTAGTAACACACACTTTAATGGCGACCGCAGACGTAGCGTCCATAACAACAACAGCTGAGAGTACGTTAGCTACCCTAACCCTAACAACTGTCTTTGTGAGACTAGTGCGGACTAGAAAGACCGATGCGCATGAACTGATGAAGCCCCTTGGATAAGAGGCAAAACGTCTTCCTAAGACAAATACA
This sequence comes from Myripristis murdjan, assembly GCF_902150065.1. Lineage (NCBI taxonomy): Eukaryota > Metazoa > Chordata > Actinopteri > Holocentriformes > Holocentridae > Myripristis > Myripristis murdjan. The sequence goes on from NC_043984.1 coordinate 8,179,988, forward strand.
AGTCCAGTTGCCTACGATTCAATTTGCCCAAAGAGAACGATGACCTGGATAAATGAGAATATCCATAGACATCCAAATTACAAATAACACTGTGTGTATAGAGCTAGCTAGCTTACATATATGTTCACACAGCTTCTCTTCAACGTCCCCTGGTATTATTTACTGTTGTGTTTTAACCTAACTAGTATAAGGAAACTATGTTACCAACAGTAACTTACGTTAGCTGCCATGCTAAAACCACATCCAACAGGCTATCACGCTAGATAGGCTTATATGGTAAAGCAACATAAAGTGGTAAAACTTACAGCTCCCACGTTTGTAGTTGGGTCACGGACAGTTGGTACCGATCCATGCTTTATCTTCAGATTCTTAGCGAATCCTGCTTTGTACTGGCCCTCGTTGAGAAAGCAGTCCGCACTGAAATGGTGAACACATACAACATTTTAGGAATTGTTGTGGGTACATTTCCATCGAAAATAAAATTAATCCACTGGATCTTCAAAACCTCAGACGAAGGAGGTAGAAATAGACTTTTGTGCTCATTTGTGCAGCAAGCAACAGAGCAGCTTCCGTGCTTTGCTCGTACCTTCGAAATGATTGTTTTACCGGAGCGGCGTTTGCGAGGGGGAAAAATGGCGCCCACGAGGAAGTTTCTGAGGGCAGGGCAAATATTTATCTGGGGCGGTGGCACCAACCTGGAGGACTAATGAAAATATAAAACTGTAATGACTGTAGAAGAGAGCCTGGACAGGTGGCTGTGAACATTTCATCACCAGACCACAACAGGTGATGCATACACACTTCCTGTGTCAACATTTCAAGGATGTCATTTCTAAAAAAAATAAAATAAAATAAAAAAAAAATGCCATGGCTGAATGCAGTCACTGTGGTTGTCGACTGAGAGTGGGCACGCTGCAAGAGTGTTTCACCAGTGTGTGTCCTAAACTGCACCCAGTGTGCATGGTTGTTGCAGAGTGTTCATCTTTAAATGGTGTCAAATGACAGCAAAATGAAGGACTCTGTTTTCCCAGCAGTGACCGCTCCATCAAGTCTTCCCTGGTTGGTTGCAGGGCTGTTGTTATTTATTTATTTATTTATTTATTTATTTTCAGAGAGACAGTGGTATTAAAAAAATGTTCATTTGACTGACTCCCCTCTCACTTGTGTGTTTTGCGCCCCCAGGTGTTGTGCTGTCAAAAAAAGCAGTTTGTGGGAACAACACAGAGGTTAGTGGAGAACAGTGCACTCACAGCCACATGACCAGTGTTTTGTTTAGTGTATTCTTACTGGATTATCAGCTAGCAGGTTGATGATTTTGTCAAATGTCAGGTTTATAGTTTTAATGTATGCGCTCATAATACATGCCCCTTTAAACCTGTGGGCTGTGTGTAAAAATGTATTTTTTTTTCTTTTCAAATGCATTGGTTATTTTTATGGAATTTCTCTTGAAATTTTAACTATATAATCATATTAATTATACAGTTTTCTTGTAATTACACTATTTTACATAATATTTTTTAATGAAATTATTTATTTATTCATTTATTTATTTATTTATTCAAAATCTCTCATTTGACATGTTCCTGCTCACTTTGGTTGTTCAAAGTGTCCACATATCAAGTTATTTTTTTGTTTTTACTCTACTGCATATGACTTCTCCATGTAACTTCTCACTATCCAAACACTACTGAGGCTGTATCTGTCATTCTTCCCTGCCAGGACCATTGTGTCTATGAGGAGGTAGAGTACACCCAAAAGCCACAAACAGGAACTGCACTGCCCTCCATTTACGCCACTGCCAGCTTTCCCACAAACCCCTCTGCCTTCCCCCAGTACGACGTGGTCAGCCTCCCAAACAGCTCTGGTGAAGCCGCAGCGGGCACACCACCTCCCACATCCAGCTCCTCTGACCATGAATACTCCACAGTGGAGTATTTTACTGTCAATCACCAGGACATTCCTCTCTATTCAGTGGTCAAAAAGCCAGAATTGAGCAAAACGTGAGCCATCAAGGCTCTGTCCACACCTGAACTGAGCCTGAGTGGTGCCTTGGCTTTGCCTCAGGCCCAAACCCAACTTATGGCTAAGTTCAGTGGGCATGGCATTTTTATGTTTTTATGGGATTTTTAAAATATTTTTCATGTCAGCCCTGCTCAGACAATTACACAAAAATATCGTCTGAGATGTTGGGGTTGTCAGATTTAAATGTTAATCATTCTGAGACATACTGGACGGACCACTTTATGCACTTTGGAACAGGTTTAGCAACAGATATGTTGCATGGATACATGTGAGAAATCTAAGAGAGTAAGGGCCCTATCTTGTGCCACCCACTATCCGCTGCCACGACCCGCTACCCGCAAATTGCGGATTTAGGAACTTCCGCTATCCCTAAACGGTATCTTGCGCCACCCGCTACCCGCTATCCGTTATGCCGACTGCATCATTTGCGCCTGGAGGTGTGTTCGTGGGCGTGTTTCATGCGCTATCCCTAAAGTTGCTATCTTGCGCACACACTTTAGGGATAGCGGATAGCGGGTGCTCCTGACCACCGGCTATCCGCTATCCCTAAAGTGTGGGCTGTTAGGAGAGCGCGCCCAGGCGGCTTCAATGCGCGCCCCGATGGAGCCTCACCATGCACACGGTCGGACTGATACCGGGACACCGCCGGAATGGACTGAGTATATTACTCATATAGACTGTTTAGAGGAAAGACTGTTTTAATTGGACACTTACGCCAGCACGTTTTGTTGTTTTATCATAAGCCAGCAGCTGTGCTATATTTTTATTTTTAATATTTTATTTGCCCAATCTACCTTGTCAATAAATTAGTTTACACATAGTTCCACCTCTGCCTCTTGTGTGTGTGTGGTGTGACCCGGGGATTTTGCTCAATCAGTACAACCTTGTGACACGTCCACTTGGACACATGTGGCTCCACCTCCCGAATTAACTCGCCTATAATATAATATATAATATGTATATATATAAAGCCAACTTGCTTTAGCCTCAGTTGAACCCCTGAGAAAATCTACCTCCCTCTCTCCATCACGGGTTTAGGATTTAGGATTTAGGATAGCGCAGCCTGCCCTTAAAGGCAATGGCACCTGGCACACTGATTGGTTTAACTGGCGTAACGCCCAAAACACACCTATGCATAATATAGCGGGTAGCGCAGGTGTTTTGCGGATAGCGGGAGGTGCACAAGATAGCAACTTTTACGGGGGAACGCCTCTTCCTAAATCCTAAATCCGCAAATAGCGGGTTTAGGGAGTCTGGCGCAAGATAGGGCCCTAAATCTTGTTTGTTCCACCAGCACAGTGTTCAGCTGTGTCAATTATCTAAAGTTACAATATGTAATGAATCACATCAAATGTGCAAATGTTCAGAACACAGTAACAGGAGCTCATAAGTGTTGCTGATTAACACCATTCAGCCCACGGTGATGCTGCTGAGATTTCAAACTTTTAAAGTAGCCAAGCCCCTTTGAAAGCATCATAATGCATGTGTAACATATCTTCCTTTAGCCGGACTTTTGAGCACTGAGCAGTACACCTGTCCAGCAACATGCTCCAAAGGCATTAGGCCTGACAGTGCCAGGGTCCTGCACACAGGCCCTGCTACACCTAAATGCAGTATTTGAAAAATATGAGAAAAGTAGTTGATGTTTCTGATACCGTTCTGAAGTTATATTTGGGATTTTTGTGTGATATGCTATTATTTTCTGTTAAATGTTTTGAATATTTTGGTCTGAATAAGCAGATCTGGTAAGAAGGGTAGGCGATAATAAGCCTATGCCTTTTCAGTTTGGTTATTTTTAGTTAGGCTATACTGACAGAATGTGTATTTGTTTTTTAATTTTTTTTATTTCTTTCTTTTCTGGTAAACTGTATTTTTAAATGACCTGACTGGAATACATTTTTTCATTCATTTTCATTCATTCAGTCAGTTGTTACTCAACCAGTTGTTGATGTTTCAGATGGTCAAATTTACTCTCCAGCCTGGATTCCTAATACATTTTGTTCTCAAAAAATCAAATGACACCACAAGGTTTTGTTTTTCTCTGGTCTAACAAGCATGAGTTCGTAGAATGTTTCTGCCTCCACTGTCATGTCTCTGCACTGGTGCACTTCAGAAACGATGCAGGATGGCAACAATGGCAGTCATTCACCTGACCACCACTGCAAATTCTGCTTAAAGTTAACACTCTGACTGCAATTTCACTTTCCCCTGCTTTCACAATTTACTGTTTCACAAATATGACTTACTTATGAATTTGTGCATGATCGGACATGAGTCATTTTTCAAACGTGATCTAAAAGAGTGCAGCCAGCAGAGCGCAGATCTCCAGCAGGCACGTCTCCCCCTCTCCGGTGCTGGGATTTGGGGAGAAAACTGTTGAGGAGTAAGCACTCAACTGCAGTATACAAGAGGTTTTTCAAAGGTTTTGAATCAGTGCAACCTGCAGAGGTCCTTGATCATACAGTCATAAGTGTGTTAAAACAACCAAGTGTAATATGAACTTGCACTTTACAAAAAGAAAAGATTTGCTATGTGACCATTTTGGTCCCTCCAGGCTGATGCCTGGTGGAGATAATGAGAAAAGCTAAGACAATTTAAAAATTTAAAAAAAAAAAAAAAAAAAAAAATGCAAAAATTGGAGTTGAGCATTAAGGCAATGTAATGTGGACACAGCCAGTGACAACAGCTGTCTAAACCAGCGGGTCTCACTCAGACCTGCCTCTCAGCAGCCAGAGCCCTGCTGGTGTTCACTCTAGTCCACCAGTGTGAAAGCGAGCAACTTAAATTAACAACCTGGGGCTGGAGCGAAAGACAACTCACACTGCTCTGGGTCTGGAGGATCAACATTGAATAGCAATGAAGTACAAAGTGAAGAGGCAGTGATAAAGATTAGATGGGAGAAACATCACAGATATGGCCTCTGTCTAAATGCATTGTGCTGCCTGCTGACCTGTCTGTCTGACACACTGTCAGACAGACAGACAGACAGACCATAACACCACCCACTTGGTATCAGTTTCCTGTGGTTTTGACCCGTGGGCAGTGCAGTACATGGGCCTGAAAATCATATCCTGTTGGTTTTGACTCATAAATGGGCAGACAATGATGTTATGCTTTATTACTGAAACACTCACCAACAGCGACAAACTCATTAATATCATCACAATAGCAATGCTCACTGTTTTCACTTCTGATATTTCAAACTAGCTGTTGATTTTGTTCATTGAATCTAATTAATACGTTAAATTTCCTGAATCCAGTGCCAAACAATAATCAACAGTGAATTAAACATGAGGCAGGATTAATGTGTTAATGTGTAACACTGAGTCCTGAGGGACACACAGAGATCCATAAGTAGAGGTACGGCGCCCTCTAGCAGTCAGAGGAGAACTCTACCTGGCTTCATTCATTCTGTGGATTATTGTAATAAAGTTTGTTTCCAGCTATGATTTTATTCCCTCATTCACTCAAATTGAGCATCATATGATTCATTCAGTTTTGAGTGAGGAAGTGAAAATTGTAATGCTTTGTCCATTTCTTAAAGGATGACACTTACTTTATGGGGGCGGGGGAATGTCTATATATGTGACAACGGTTCACTTCTCCCTGACTAATGAACACTGAGTAATTTCAGGCACAGTATCCACACCTATTTTTCCTTTTTCTTATCTGTTAAGTCCTGTTTATGGTGCGATGGCCAGAATACAGAAGTGAGGTCAAAAGGAGAAGGAGATATAAGCGAAAGAAAAACAGAAAAAAGGAAACAAATGAAAAAGCAGTGTGTCTTCGTTTCTGCATCATCAAAAACGTCAGATGGGGAAACACTGCAACACAGACAGCAGATACCAACCAACTGTAGGGAGCAACTGATCAGAGAAACCAAGTTAGTCAGTAGGACCAGAGTTAAATAATCTGACCAAAACCAACAAGATGAGGGACCTTCTTATGCTCATCCTCTCCCTGACGACAGGTAAGGAAATCACTGATTATATTGTTATATCACAGATTTATCTGATCACTGGAAGTGTGACTGTCTTATCTCTAATAATAAAATATCAGTGTCAGCACATCCAATAGCCTGGTGTGTGGCAGCATCCACCTCTGTTAGTTCAACATAATGTGCAGAGCAAGTAGCACTCTCACAGCAAAGTACTGTATGAGCCAGCTCACTAACCCACACCAACAGAGAGAAAGATCTAAACTACCAAAATGTTTTTTATGGAAATTAAAGCCCAATTTGCTACTCTTTATTTTTTCTTTATCTTCTTTAAGCTTTGATGGGAAAGGTGCCCCTGCTTTTCAGAAAGTCTATGGCCCACTGATAGAACCAGAAACTTGATTTTGCCCTGATAAAGAGCTGATTGTGATTGAGAGCCTCGCCTCTCACAGCCTGCACTCAAATCTGCCTCCTGTCTCTTTGTCTGACTGATAGGCTGTGTGGCCTCCTTTGAAGTGGAGGGATGCCAGGACGGATTGGTCATTTTCAACTGCAGATTACCAGAAAGTGGCACAGAAATTCAGACGTCAGAAGTACGATTATTCAAAGGAGACAAACCAATAGCAAGTACTCAGAAGAATAATGAGTGGGAAGACAAGGGTAAATATGGTCTGTTCTACGATACACAAGCGAAAAACCTCAGAGTGGCCATCAGGCAGCTTAAAAAAGGTAAACGAAATAGTGATAAGGGCACCTACCATTGTGAATCTGGAGCAGAAGTATTCAGCAGCGTGGAACTGGACGTAGAAGATGGTAAGAGACATTTACTTTTGAATCTGTGTCCATTCATGATCCAGTAGTATTGAAATGGGCCAGTGACAAAATTGAAGCTATTGTTACTTATTTACTCATTTATTTTTATTCATGTTTCTTGGTCACACTTTGTCATGGGTTTATTCCCATGAACTGATTACATTTACTTATTAATAGAAAAGTAAATACACTGTGCTAAACTGGATTAGTACTGCACACGATATAAATGTGTAGGATGTGACAGAAATTATTAAGAAATACAATGAATGCTTAGACTCTTAATATGTAACAATACACTGATTTGAACTGATTTCAGTTTCATGAAATCAAGGCCACATAAGTTTACAAAACACATTAATAGGCCTGTATCGTGATATAGTATTAAAATGTGCTTAAAATGCTTGACAGTACTTTTTAGGGCCCGAGCACTGGAACAGTGCGAAGCCCTATTGTTTCTGTAGTGTTTTTTTCTTTTTCCTATTATTGCGTGTCATTAGGCCTTAATTTGACCCCCTAAACATGCTCCAAAACTCACCAAATTCGGCATGCAGGCCAGGTCTGGCGAAAAATTTGAGAAAATGGACAAACGGACCCCCTAAGTGCAAAAATGGGCTCGGTAGCGCCACCTAGGCACACAAAGGCAGCTGCTGCGGCCCACAGGAATGTGATAGAAACACCAAACCAATGCCGAAATGTAGGTCTCATCAAGGCCTACAAATCACGCAATTTGCGTTAGAATGTTCACGTTCTCGCCCAAAATTCCGCTTTGAACAAAATCTATCTCCTTCCAGGCCGTAAATGTCAGCGGCTTGAAAATTTAACAGATCACAGAGGACACAGTGCCTAACAAAAGTTGCTAAAGACTTGTTATTAATTCGAATCGTTTGGATTTTATAAGCCCTCAAAGTCGGAGTGGCCAGAGCCAAAACCTCATTTTTTCCCATGGAGTTTGGTGTGAGGAGGCTGACTTTTGGCACTAATTAAGCCCCTGGAGTCTAAAGTAAAAGTCTGACGGCTTTGAAAACTATGCAGATGGAAAGAGGACAAAAATTCCTACCAAAATATGTAGTTTTGATGTGGATTGGACCAAGTTTGTGGGAGCTGTGAAGAGTTTTCCAACATTTTGGACTCTGGTGTGCTCTGCTCTGCACTCTGCCTGGACATGTGACTCACTCTAGCTGCCTCAGGAATGCGCAATACACACCCATTGTAAAGGCCGGAACATACTTGCTGCGTGGCCAAACGTTCGCGTACGTAGTTTGCTGCACCTGTGTACATACTTGCTGCAGCGCGGTCGCTCGTCGACGCAGCCAAAACGCGTGATGCTGGTGGTCTCCGCTAGGGGCAGACAACAGCACTCGGACACAGACGTGAACAGCGAAGAAGTCGGTGACGTAGTTCCGGACAAGTTCGGCCAGTCTCTCCTCAAAGCTGATATCCGCCATTTCTGTCTGTCTATATGTATGAATGTATGTCTCTCTCTCTCTCTCTCTCTCTCTCTCTCTCTCTCTCTCTCTCTCTCTCTCTCTCTCTCTCTCTCTCTCTCTCTCTCTCTCTCTCTCTCTCTCTCTCTCTCTCTCTCTGACTTCACGTTCAGGGTTTCTTTCGCACGAGCGCCTCTAGCGGTTATGTCCATATTGCATCTCGCGCACGCGTCACGTTACCTCGCGTCAAAGTGAGCGTCCCACGCGTCAAACGACCGCAAGATACGCGTGGCAGCCATGACGCGGACGCGGACGCGTTGTCTGCAGCAAGTATGTTCCGGCCTTAAGAGCTCAGAGGGAGCAGAAAACACTCTCAAACTAAAACTGCCATAACTCAAAAACGGTAAAAGATAGCAAAATCATGTAAATGGGAGATATATAGATCCGAGTCTCGTGACTCGTTTAAGCTTTGAATCAAGTCTGTAACTCAAACAGTGACCGAGCTGTGATGCCTCAAATAGGGCTGGGTTTTCTGGATTTCTCCATTGGATTGAATGAGGATTTCTCTGTCTGCCTGCATTTTGGTGTGATCATGCCACAGCTGCCACTACTCAAGTCAGTCACACACTAGGACATGCTAAGGGCGCCATCTGCTGGAGGGGCGCTGCTAGTGGCCAGAGGGGCACCAGCAGCAAATGTACTACCAGTGAGTTTTTTGTTGGCGTCGTGTGTGTGTGTGTGTGTGTGTGTGTGTGTGTGTGTGTGTGTGTGTGTGTGTGTGTGTGTGTTTGTGTGAGTGAGTGAGTGAGTGAGTGAGTGAGTGTGTGTGCCTGCATTTTGGTGTGATCATGCAGCAGCTGCCAGTAGTCCTGTCGGTCACACACTAGGACTTCCGCGGCCTTTCAAAATAAAAGCCCCAAATTCTTTCAAAATAAAAGCACCGAAAAATACCCTTAAAATTGGCACAAACTGACGAATTGTCTGCACTTCGACACACATGCCGTCCCCGACGTGCACGGGGGGGGCGAGGGCCCGTCCAACGCTGCTTGCAGCTTTAATTTGTACTTTTGTTTTGTTGTTGTTGTTGTTTTTGTTTGTTTTTTTTTTAAGATGATGACTGCCAGAAATCATTCAACCAAACTGCCTATAAAGATGCAAGAACCACCATCACATGTAACAACCTAAAAGATGAGGCCATGTTCTTCTGCAAAGCCAATGGAAACAGATGTGAGGAAATTTTATCAGGGGGGAGATTCTCTCTGTCAAACACCACGGGCAACTTCACCCTGTCCATCAGTAACTTGACTGTTAAAGATACTAGTCTTTACCACTGTGGAGTGAAGAGACGGACTTACACTGCTACACTCAGGAGTATCCATGTGCAAGTTCTGAGTGAGTAACACACACCTTCGCCTTTTTATGGGTAACAGATAATTCACTGTTACAGCAGATTAAGGTTTGACTAATACCAGACACTAAAATCTAGGACTAATAGTGGTGTTTTAGTATTTTTGTAAGTTACTTTGTGCTGAAATTCATGACAAATGGAGCATTAAAGCGATAAATCATCCATTATACCGTTTATATACCATTTCATTTCCTCCTTAGCTGTTATGGAGGACAGTAGTGGTGCTTTCTTCCTCTCATCTTTAGCGTACAGAGTGCTGGGCTGACTCACCAGATGTAGGCTGTGGGTTTAAACCTTCCTCTGGGCAACAGTTTCAGTTGCCATCCCCTCCCCTTCTGCCTTCTGTGTGGTACTGGTTTCAAAATCCCCGTCACCATGTGAAACAACTACAACCACCTCTGAACTAGTATGCATGTTCAAATGTAACTTTACACTCCGCTTCACTTTCTGTTATATCGGTTTAATGACATTCTGCAAAGAGCTACATACAGATGTCATCTGTGGTTTTAGTCCAGTGAGCACCAAAACAAGTTTCCCCACTTGACACTATAATTCAAAGCCTATGCTTGGTGCTGCCCAAGACAACTGAGATTGGTTTAGAGTATGTATTTGCTCATATTGTTAAATAAACCAAGTTTGTTCAGTTTGATAATGTGTGGTGGAATTTTCACAGCCGGAAATGAGGTATATATATATATATATATATATATATATATATATATATATATATATATATATATATAGATAGATAGATAGATAGATAGATAGATAGATAGATAGATAGATAAAAGCTTACCATTTTCTAAAAGATAGGCTAAATGCCAAAATCAGTGGTAGAATTACTTTTTGTGTGGTCTAAGCTCTCTGTGTTACTCCTCAGTTACAGCGGTGGCTGGCAGGAGCCTCAAAGCTACAAGAAAACCCAATTCCTTCTGGGTTTGCAGCTCTTTCAGCTGATAATCACATACAATATGACAATATGATGTGCTGTGGTCAGAGAGGCACATCCACCACTGGAAGATGTTGATACCAATGATGCTTACATCATATTACATCATACTTACATGGCCCGAGAAATCTACCAGTGGACTTCTAAAACATGTCACTTCCCAAAAAAGAAAAAAAAAAATCCATCCTCCACTGAATCATATCACCAACCTGCATAATAATTTCATGTAAATTGCATAGACATAGTGTGTTTTGCATTACAGTACAGTTACAGTCTGTCTGTCTGTCTATCCACAGATGTTCCAACCTTTAAAAAGAGGTTGAATGTTGGAGAGGATTGCAATTACTGGTGTAAATATAAAGATGCTTCTGTAAAAAAGTTCATCTGTATGGGAGAAGATCCATCCACATGTCATCATCTGGTGCACACCACAACAGACAGAGGGACAAATGGCAGGTTTTCCATCAAAGATGATCGAAAGAGCAACATCACCATATCAATAAAAAAACTACACCTAAATGATACTGGGACATACTGGTGTGGTGCAGAAAGCTCTGACCCGAGACTCAGCAACAAATTCTACAACAGATTCCTGCTGACTGTAGGTGAGTTGCCACGTTACTTCATTTTGTGGATGTAATCTCCCTTCACGGGCATCGCTTCTAGATGTCACTGTGTTGAAATGCGACATGAAAAGTTTCATTCTCAAATGGAGTATCTGCCATAAGAAAGAGATGATTCCCTTTTTAAGATAACTGCTCACATGAAAGTAAGCAACAGTTTGTTCCTGGTTAATATTAAAATTATAAGACATATTATAACATTAACCCCAGTTCAACCGTCAACTCAGGAGAAAGAGGTCGTCACTGTGGAAATAATATGAAACAGCACAGGAGGCAGGGAAATGTAGCAGTTTGCTTCGTGAAAAAAAAATCATTACAAGATCAGTAATTTATGACACCACTAATCAAATGATTTATGTCTACAAAACATGATCTGCATCTCAGTTTGTGCTCATTTCACAAAACGTTGTGAGGCTGTGTTGCCTCAGTGCACAGCCTGTAGAAATGTGATATACATTCTCTGCATAATTGTTCCATTTTGTGTCTTCTGTGATTTTGTAAGAATCAAATGTCATTTCTGTGACATGGTGAATGTCTCATTGTGGGAAGTAAAATTCTGCACAAATGAAACTGGTTTGTGGTTTCACTGGTTCCCTCTGTTTGGACCATTTTGTTTAGCCTTTATGTGACACATGACCGCACAGTCACAGCATCTGGGGGTGCTATTTTTCATAATGATCTCACTTCCTGCTGTAGCTTCCCTCCTCGCACTTGTTTTCAGATGAGAGCACAGTAGTTACGTTGGCATCATGTTCTGTCCTTAACCACAGAACTATAATTTCATAGTCTATAGCATTTTAAAAGAAGAAACTTATTTTGAAAATATGAGCTCAGTTCAAGTTGAATTTTGAATAAACTCGTTGATCATGATGAGGTAGGCAGTGATGTAGCCACTGCAAAAACAGGGATCACAGGTGAGCTTTTTTCCCAGCAGCCAGTTGGACGTGGACAGCAGGTAAACACAGGTGTTGCTCTGAGCTGTGTTCTTCTTCAGTGAGCCGGCACCCCCGACTGAAGTAATGCCATCGATAACACCTGTGTTTACCTGCTATTCATGTCAAAAAAGCAGAAATAACTGCAAAAATTATTCTAACACCAGGCCCAGAGACTGTTGGGTGTACACCATGTGATCTTACATATTAATATATTTTGATTTATTTGTTTATTCATTTATTTGATAGTGACAGACCACATTAATGAATATAAGATGTAAACATGCTGGAGTCAGTAAGAATGCTATTAGACATCCGTTGTCCCTGGACAGGCAACATAATAATTATAATGATAATGATAAATAATAATAATTATTATTATTTATCATTAATAATGATATTGATGAAATGCTTAAGCTTCCAGTAGCCAGATCACATTTTCACTCATCGATCATTTTGTAAGTTTTATTTGTTTTATTTTTGTTGTTGTTTTATTTATTTATTTATCTATTTTTGGCCAGGAACCTTTTCCCAAGTTCTACCTTATTTATTTTCTCTTTAGCCTTCTTGTTTGAATTTAAACATTGTCACTAACTGGCTCCTGTCTGTCTTTAGTGTCACCAACGCAGCCGCCCGCAGGCCCAGCACACACTCCCTCCCCGTCTGAACAGCGTCCCGGTGAGACAATGGGGCTGCCGGCTCCAAGCCACAGCAGCCAAAGTGGAACCAGTGGACTCCCACTGAAACGTTCCCAAACCCCTATCATTCAAAAACATTTTGCACATTTCCTCAACATTTTGTTTGTTTTACCAGATTTGAACTAGGGGTTCTATATGGTCGTATTTCTTTTTACTGTCTCTTATTTATTTATTCATTTACTTATTTATTTGTATGACACAGACATTCACACATATCTAAATAAATAATCACTGAACAAAATATATATATATATATATATATTAATTATAATGTTTAGAGACTCAAAGTGGTTTTGAATGTCCTGAGTGCAGACTGTGACACACAGAGCAGACAAATACAAACAACAGCAAAATATTGACCAGTCCTTGTCTTTCAAATCCGTTTCCATGGCGCCGTGTGTTGTGACGATGATGATGGTGGTGTTGTTAATGATGCTGGACATCCCTGTGTGGTTTTGTCTTGCAGGTGACCGTGTTCTCATTATTGTGGCTGTCTGTGTGGCCGTGCTGCTGCTGCTGCTTCTGCTCACCGTGGTCTTCACCGTCAGACGTAAGACGTTCTCCATCAGTCCATGTGTCCACTCTCTGTGGCTGCTTCCTCCTCGTCCAGGTGCCAGAGGGGGTGCAGCTTGTGCCTGCATGCACTGGGCACAAGGCAGGCACTCTGCACGGTCACATTATCTAAGTGAAGCTACTTTAAAAACAAAAACTAGACTTTAGAAAAAACGTTTCATCACCAGACCGCAACGGGTGATGCGTACATACTCACACTTCCTGTGTCGACATTTCAAGGATGTCATTTCTAAAAAAAAAAAATAAATAAAAATGCCATGGCTGAATGCAGTCACTGTGGTTGTCGACTGAGAGTGGGCACGCTGCAAGAGTGTTTCACCAGTGTGTGTCCTAAACTGCACCCAGTGTGCATGGTTGTTGCAGAGTGTTCATCTTTACATGGTGTCAAATGACAGCAAAATGAAGGACTCTGTTTTCCCAGCGGTTGCAGGGTTGTTATTTTTTTTTTGTTTTTTCTTCTTTAGAGAGACAGTGGTATTATAAATTGTTCATTTGACTGCGCCTCTTTGCTCCCTTCCCTCTCCCCTCTCACTTGTGTGTTTTGCACCCCCAGGTGTTGTGCTGTCAAAAAAAGCAGTTTGTGGGAACAACACAGAGGTTAGTGGAGAGCAGTGCACTCACAGCCACATGACCAGTGTTTTGTTTAGTGTATTCTTACTGGATTATCAGCTAGCAGGTTGATGATTTTGCCAAATGTCAGGTTTATAGTTTTAATGTATGCGCTCATAATACATGCCCCTTTAAACCTGTGGGCTGTGTGTAAAAATGTATTTTTTTTTCTTTTCAAATGCATTGGTTATTTTTATGGAATTTGTCTTGAAATTTTAACTATATAATCATATTAATTATACAGTTTTCTTGTAATTACACTACTTTACATAATATTTTTATTAAATTATTTATTTATTTATTTATTTATTTATTCAAAATCTCTCATTTGACATTTTCCTGCTCACTTTGAAGTAATCTTCTTGATTTTTTTCCCCCTCTCAAATATTTTGGCAATTGTGTGGCATTTTTATTGACTTAAAAAAAAAAACAAAACAAAACAATTTGTTCAAAGTGTCTACATATCAAGTTATTTTTTGTTTTTACTCTACTGCATACGACTTCTCCATGTAACTTCTCATTATCCAAACACTACTGAGGCTGTATCTGTCATTCTTCCCTGCCAGGACCATCGTGTCTATGAGGAGGTAGAGGATTACACCCAAAAGCCACAAACAGGAACTGCACTGCCCTCCATTTACGTCACTGCCAGCTTTCCCACAAACCCCTCTGCCTTCCCCCAATACGACGTGGTCAGCCTCCCAAATAGCTCCGGTGAAGCCGCAGCGGGCACACCGCCTCCCACATCCAGCTCCTCTGACCATGAATACTCCACAGTGGGCAGCAGCAAAAGCCCCATCTACTCTACTGTCAATCACCCGTCCAGCTCTGTGGACATTCCTCTCTATTCAGTGGTCAAAAAGCCAGAATTGAGCAAAACGTGAGCCATCAAGGCTCTGTCCACACCTGAACTGAGCCTCAGTGGTGCCTTGGCTTTGCCTCAGGCCCAAACCCAACTTATGGCTAACTTCAGTGGGCATGGCATTTTTATTATCACTTTACAATAAGAGTACAACAATTAATGTTAGTTTATGTTAGTTAATGCCGTAATAATGGTTAATTAACTGTTAGTTAATGATTATTATGGCATTTACCAATGTCTAGATATCTAGACAATATCTACAATAACCCTTAAATAACATATAAATTAATACCTTAGCATGAAGTTACAATATGTAATGAATTACATCAAATGTGCAAATGTTCAGAACACAGTAGCAGGAGCTCATACGTGTTGCTGATTAACACCAGTCAGCCCACTGTGATGCTGCTGAGATTTCAAACTTTCAAAGTAGCCAAGCCCCTTTGAAAGCAACATAATGCATGTGTAACATATCTTCCTTTAGCCGGACTGTTGAGCACTGAGCAGTACACCTGTCCAGCAACATGCTCCAAAGGCATTAGGCCCGACAGAACCAGGGTCCTGATGTTGTGCACAGAGGCCCTGCTACACCTAAATGGAATGCAGCCTCAATTAACATCATTGGTACCACCTGTGTTTACCTGCTGTTGCATGTCAAAATGGCTGCTGTGGAAAGGTCTGTTGCAGACTTGTATGTGCCTCGTTACCCGTCTGTTGCTTGACCTGATTCTTCTTTGTCCAGGAGATCCGGACAAAATATGGACATTAATCTACCCAACTGAAGTCACTCTTCATGAACACTGATAAGAAACTTCTAATGACGTTACACGCCTGCTTGGCAGAGTTAGAGCATCAGCAAGTGGATTAATGTTCTAAGTCTGTATTGTTTTATTGCTGTTATTATTCCATGAATGTCATGATTGTACAGTATCTGACTTTTGGAAATGATCAAAAATTGATATTTTAATGTTTGGATGCAAATATTTTATATTGTTGTCAATAAAATTAACTAACTAACTAGCTCCTTAAATGTTTCTAGCCTTATGTGTAAACCTTACTTTTGTCATGATGTTAAAAATACTGCCTCTAATAACTCCCAGCCTCTTGAGTCTGCACCCAGTGGTTGATCTGTGCAATAGCCACTAGGTGGTGCTAAAGTTAAAATAATATATGTATCTTTGATTGGGAAAAATTGAAGATACAAAAATAGAGATTTCTACTGGATCATAGAACAAAATGATCAGGTATTACAGGATTACAGATGAGTCAGTTGTTACTCAACCAGTTGTTGATGTTTCGGATGGTCAAATTCACTCTCCAGCCTGGATTTCTAATACATTCTGTTCTCAAAAAATCAAATGACACCACAAGGTTTTGTTTCTCCAACATTCAGCATGGTGACACACCATTTATTCCCCAGCTGTTTCTAAAGGATCTCTGCTCTAATTAGCTAGCTTTCTTCCCTCTGTTGTGAAAATGTGACTTACAGGCCATTGTAAGATGTGCCAAACTTAGGTCTCCTCAAACAGAACATTTCCACATTACAGTTTATTACCTCATTGATTTGCACTTTTACTGCTGTTTTATTTGCGCTGGTGCATGGTGAGTCTATCATAATTTTTCCCTGCTCCATCATTGTTGGGCTTCTAAGACAGAGACTCCCCTCCTGCATCCTTGGTGTTGAGAAATTAGAACATCAGTGTATGTTTCATTTATATAATATGTTTCAGTTATGTATTTATAAGCTTTCAAGAGCCATTACATGATTACAAGATAATACATATAATTTTTTTTACTTCGCGTTTGTACATTGTCCAAAGTTTAATACTTTTGCCATGAAAAAACTATGCTCTTTCTTAACATCATGATTTAAAAAGTCTCCAAATACGGCTTTGTAGGTGTTTATTTCTGTTTTTTTTTTTTTTTTCTCTCGGTCACATATTGATGTTAGTGTGTGGCAGTAATCTGTGTTATGGCTGTATGTATTCCCTGTGCTGTTTGTCCCTCTTCCTCTCCTGTCCTTTCTGTAGCGCCACTGTATAAAAAGTATGGCTTTCAGATTTAAAACTCAAATAAAGGCTCAAAACATTCTTAAAAATAATTATCCTTCTCTATTTCACCTTGATTCTAGATTCCAAGCTGAGACTGAAACTTTACCCTGGGACTGACTTAATAAGCCATTACTTCAGGAAAATACCTGAAAAAACACATTTCTGGGATATCTCTTTTCTCTGGAGACATACATTGTGTGGCATTCTGCTCTGCTAATGGTTAAAAACTCATTGCCGTCTTTGTTAAGGCAGTGATTATTTGTTGGTATCACTGTGTGGGAAGGCAAACCAACATTCTTTTTTATGACAGGATGATTACAGATATTTCTGCAGAACTTCTGTTGCAGTTTCCTGAGTCAAAGTCCATTAGTCACAGAGATAATCAGCCACACAACATACACTGAAAAGGTCAGGAGGCCGCTTACAGTTTATACACAGCCTCTTACACACTATTATACATCCCAAACTGAATGAAACCTACGTCACACTGGGAGGAACACAAAATGGATGCAGAGGCCGTGTCTGTGAAACTGTAAAATCTACATCCTCAGCATCACTATCATCATCAGTGGAGTCCTTATGATACTGAATGTCTCTTTAGAAGTAAATTCACAAACTGAAAAGCCTAATGTTGTTACTGCTGTAGAATACACTTTTTGTATCATAATTTTTAACTGCACTGTATTTCGTCAAAACACTTTGGCTAACCTTATGAACTCATTTTCAAACAATAGAAAACAGCAAAAAAAAAAAAAAAACAAGTCTTCCAGCATCCAACACTAGCTGGTATCCATGCTCTCGACGGGCCCTAAGCCTCCTCCCTCCCCTCCCTGGACGCTCTGGTAGATGGACGCCATGTCTGCGTTGGTTCTGATCTGGTTGGCGAAGTCGGCCATGCTGGGGCTCCTCTCCACCTCGGGCACGGCCAGCAGGGCGGCGACAGCACGCATGGCAGACCGCCGCAGCTCCTCCTGTTTCTCAAACTCCTGCTTCACAGAACCAGCTTTCACCTACGTGTGTGTGTGTGTGTGTGTGTATGGGTGGAGAGAGGGGTTTCATTCACTTTGGTGAAGGCAGTCTTTCCCATTGTACTCCTCAGTTTCATGAAGATTTTATAGATTTTGAGGGAAAACATACAGTATTATGTGTGTGTAAACCTTGTACCTTGGTAGTGCAGGTAGCTTTAAGTGGCTCCACCAGTCTGTCCAGTCTTTGGAGAACGGCACCAGGACACAGAGAAGCCAGTCTAGCTAGCATCAGGAAGGTCAACATCTACACACACACACACAAACACACACAAACAAACACACGAAGAAAAAGTGAATATGAGTAGAAGAGGGGCAGTGAAAAGAGGATAAGAGGCAAGAAAATCACTGTCCTGAGTTTCTTAAAACAATGAAAACTGTGGGTAAGGCTGTTATGTGCATCAGTGTGTGTGTGTTGCAGTGTGTTGCAGTGTGTTTTCTATCCACCCTGATGTCATAGTGGTCTTTCAGTCCCTCCTCTACATGGTCGAGGAACAGCAGGATGTCCAGCCCGTCCAGACAGCTGTCCAGCAGGGTGTACATACACTCAAACGCTGCTTTACGCACATCCAAACCGTCATCTACAGTGTGTTTAAATGGACCCATCTCCACCTGCAACACACACACACACACACACACACACACACACACACACATAAACACAAATGTACAATTTGTCAACAAAAAAGAGATATTAAAATGCATTTATCTCAGGCATATCTTGTTTGGTCCTGCTGCAGAAACACCAAACCAGCCAATCAGACATCAGAGCAGTCAATTTTCCAACCAATCAACCCACTTCTCTGATGAGGTCCTTTCTGATCTGCGTCTCCTTATAGAGGCGTGGCAGCACCGTTGCTAGGAGACCACGGATCAGGGATGGCTTATTATGGGCTGCCGAGTTGAACATCACCAAGGCGACACGGCGCACGTTGATGTCCTCGTCCTGCAGCGTCTTCAGGAAGTCACCTGACGTATGGACAAGACACGGTGCTGAGCATCTTGTGTCTCTGTGTTATTGCAGTCCTATCCTCGTGAGAGCCACTTTGAGTATTAGTGAAGACATTTTGTAACACTTCACAAAACAAATGTGTGTGTTTGTGTCTTACCTATGCAGTCTTTTAGCAGTGTGTCAATGGGAGCAGGCTGGTCAACAATAGTGAACTTCACTGCTGTCACAACTGTGCTGCGGGCCAGAGGAGAGCCTGCAGCGGGACGACACAGGCAGAGTGCTGTCACAGAACTTTATTTTAAATTCTAGTGGAGATACCAAAGTTTTCAAAGATCCCAATTTTGTCCCACTGAGTTACAGGGAAATGTGTATAAAGTGATGTGCAATACATCCAGTTATTTTCTATTTTATGTGATGCTGCAGTCATAAAACAATGACACGTTGGCTTTCAATATTTCACTCAGTTTAAGTGTGATGTAGCATCAGTGAAACAATGTATCCAGCACATACACAATATGTACGTGACATTGTTGTAAATCAGCACAATCAGCATTTCAGAGGTTAAAGTAATTGAGTTTTTTGGCACAGAGAATAGAAATCACTTCCTAATACACACACACTCCCCATCTCACACATCTTACCAGCATTAAGCTGTTGTTTAAGCCTGGGGAGGAGCTGTGCAGGGTTGACTATGGTCAGTTTTCCTAGACATTCGGCCACCAGGTTCCTGGTGCCCTCCTCCTGACACTGGCAGTTCTGAAACAGCAAGGCCCAAATAGACTCCACATGGGGTGAGAGACTAGAGGCTGGACAGGCACTGAGAAGAGAGTGAGCGACAGAAGAGGAGAGGGGGAAAGCAATGAGTGTAACGTTTATTTCTAATGGTGACGTTATGGTGGGACAATCAGGTTTTTATTCAAGATGCCCCAGAAATCACACATGATGCACACCAATCAAGTGCAGCTTTAAATACAGTTAAGCTATAAAAGAGGTGAGGAGAGAAAGGCGGAAACACAGAGACTGAGAGGCAAAGAGAGAGGGGATGTGCATAGAGAAGATGTGAGTAGACACACACAAGCATACCTGATGACTTCTTTGAGGGAGTGTAGTAGCAGGTACTGTCTTTTTGGCTGGGAGGAGATCTCCTTCAGCAGGAAGGGCAGGTAGTCAGTTAGGCTGCCGACTGCCATGCTGCCCAAAGCACAGGACGCAGCCGTCTTCACCTGAAAACAACCAAAAAGTAAGAACTCCTTACATCAAATCATTTTTTCCTCTCCACGTTTATTTACTCAGACAAGGGTTTGGACGAGCCTACATGCTCTTTTTCAACACCACTACTTTACATTCATATGGTTCCACACTGTATGAACTGCTCTGGAGGCAGCCGACGTGGTTACAAGCTTCATTCTCTTACTGCCACAAAACTAGACTGGAGGATGTCATTTTAGGCCCATTTTATTTGATGTAATTTACAACTACCTGAAGTGCATTGCACCATACAGAAAGCTTACAATACAAAAAGTATTGTAACTGTGACAATATTAAAGGTGATGTAACAGTTTAATATTAAAGCAACACTTTTGGAGTGTGACAGAAATGTGTGGGAGCTGCTAAAAAAGCAACAAACTGACAAAGTGATTTTAAAAAAAAAAACAAAAAAACAAAAAGACACCTTGCTCTAAATTAGCTACATTTGATCCCTTATGACTCCTGCTGTCTCCACTTCAGACATCTGAAAAGAAAAACTCAAGGTCTGCAATGTCCTCAATATGGAGAGCAGGCAAAAACACAAATTTCCCCAGTGATCAGTGCCTTCTATGGTGCAAGCTCCGTACCTCAAGTTAAGTGAGTCTTTGCATGACTTTCAGATGCACCATCATGTCAACTGGACTGCATGTGCTCTGTTGCATGAGTTTCCACATGCAGCATAAAGGGTGAAGCATGAGCCCAAAAAAGTGTTACCTCTTCGCTGGTGGATGAGAAAGCCTCAAGAATGACTCCCTGCACCTCCTTACTGCCTCCCAGACTGCCGCTCCTCCCAACCTCACCCAAACACAACAGGGCCAGGACACGAGCTGACTCCGGAGAGCCAGGATTCTTCACCTAGAGCACAGAATGGAATAGAATAGAATAGAATAGAACAGAAGAGAATTAAGTGAGACAGACTTAACCACAATGGAGTAGAGCATTTACAAGACAGAGAACACACACACACACACATCCACACACTCACCTCCTGAATGAGGCCAGTCACCATGCCTGGTGCTTCTTTGGGGCAGGCAGCAGACAGAGCAGCCACACATCGGGCCACAGAGTGGTAGGACTGCCTGTGAGGGGCAGGACTGTCCGGATGGGACTGGGAACTGTGGAATGGCCCTGTCAGAGACTTCAGCAGCTGACTGGACAGGGGAGGGAGAGGGCAGGGGGATATGGGTAAAATAGAGAGACGGTAGAGTAAAGACGTGAAAACTTTTCAGATTTTCATTTCAAAAGTTTGTCTACTACTTTTTATTCTTCTAACTGGTGCTCACTGGTGCAATTCCACCTGGAACCCCCCATTCCTGAACATTAAGAACCACCATGACACATGTTAATTCCTGCACAGTAAGCAATTATTTCATCCAGCTCTGATGGAGGTTCACAGCAACCAGGGGTGGGGAGGCAAGTTTGTCTCCCCACTGCCTAGTCACACTGAAGCTGCATACTGCTTGAGCTCAGACTTAACTTATAATCAACTGACTACAGACTTCTTATAAATCTGTTACTCTGTAAAACCTGCACCAAAATCCTATTTTAGTTTTAGAGTAAAATCAAAGTAAAGTCTGAACCTGGCCATCACCTGCTGTGAGACAGAAAACAGTACAGTCTTTTGGTCACTGGGGGCAGTGTTGAGCACTAACTGGAATACTACTGTCATTGTTAAAATATTTATAATTAAGACATAATTATAAGCTGACATGAAAGTGATGGTTATAAAATTATGTCAATTTCATAAGATTTCCACTAGAGCTGAGGCTTTGTGGTGTTGACTGGTTCCATAACCAGAGGGGGAAAAAAAGCATTTTTTCTTAAATGGTTCCAGATTTCATTCATCTAAGCAAAGAGAAATGTGCATCCTCTTAACCAGCATCTGGTCATTTTCACCAGTTCACAGTAGAAACAATATTATCACTTAGAGAGCTGGTTCTCTGTTGTGACTTCAGCTGAAGTCCACTGATTGCTGTTCATTTGACTCTGTTTGGCCCTGTTTCAGCGCTCTGTGTCGCCCCCTGGAGTTCGCCTCACATATTCTTAGGGGTGGAATATCTCCCTGTACAGAGAAAACAGCAACAGAAAGCTGCTGTTCTGAATAAACACTTCAGTATTTGATTAAGCTAAAATGTAAGGGCACATTTAGTGCAAAATAAAGCCAACACACAGCTCACCCTTACACATCTTCTTACCTGTATCCCAGGTTACTGGTTTTGGAAAGCACCAACGCCTGGAGGAAGTCCAATATGGCTACCAGGGCACCCCCCTGGAGCAGTGGAGAATGGACTAGTCCCAACACTCCTGGTAGCACAGATGAGCCAATCTTAGCCAGAGAGGAGGGGCAGGCTTTGGCCACACAAGTCAGCAAGGTGATGGATACCTGGAAAATATATGATTTATAAACAGTTATATCATTCACATTTTTCAAAGGCCCATATTATCATTTTAAATGGATTGAATGCTGATTACTTTTTTTCACACCTGAAAACTACATGATCATCAAATTACCTATACAATCCAACAAACATGACACCATTTTCCTCCACACAGACTATTTCACCAGTGCCACCTTGTGAAGCCATAGAAAGTGTGCCTTGGATTGGCCATAGAGAGTAAATTTCATCATCTTTTTGAAACGTTCTAACCTAGTATAAATGCAACTACTGATACAGCTGCTCTGGTCGTCAGAGCAGCTCTAACCCAAAGACTGGATTAAATGGAACTCTTTGTAGACTGGGACAAAATAATATTTCTTTCTGACCTCAGATCTTTTCAGTACTGTTTTTGTCATCCGTCCATGCTTCCCTTCCTACCTGCGATACATGCATGTCACTTTCATCCACCAGGGCTGGAAGCTCATTCAGCACAGGCTCCAACATTGCGGGTTTGATGCCGGCAGTGTGATGGGTGACCAGCGCCGTCAGACAGGCCAGGGTGCCGAGCTTCAGAGCTCGCTGGTTCTTCCTCAAGAAAGAGCCGAGCACAGATAGAGCTTCAGGCAGGATGGAGGACAAGTCAATCTAGAGGGCAGGGAGAGAGGGAAGGAGAGAAAAGCATTGTTACCTTTCCATAAACAAAAAGATAAGCTATTTACATCAAATATTGTTTGAAACTGACACTGAGTAGAACGATCGACAACAAACCTTTGCCTAAATATGGACTTCCAGATCATTTTCTCTATGGGAAAATACAGGGTTTTTACATAATCATCCCTGTCACAGTCTGTGATTCAAGCTGCATTAAAAACTTGGACATTTTTATCTGCACAATTGTTGCTTAATCAGACTGGACTAAAAACAAACCAAATCTCATAAATTATTATTTTTAAAAAATTAAGGAAACCTGATTTATTTATTTTAATCTCAAAAATACTAACAAATGAGAGATAAATGATGACATGACTTCTGAGACCTATAGTGGAAGTGAGGGGGAAGGGAGGGAGAGAGAGCGTGCATCAGCCATTCTACAATAGACATATGGACAATGGAGATCTTTGCTAGGGTAAAATTTTGTTTTGAGTCTGGATTGGAACTCAGAAATGTATGACATGAAGATCTGGAGTCGTCTCCAACCACTCTGAAGAAACAGGTTAGTTCAACAGCCTACGGCTTTTGATTGATGTGACAAATTTTACATCAAGCAACTGGTTATATGTGACTTGTCTGAAAATCTAATGCAAGCTATCCTCAATGAATTACCCACTAGAAGCAATTTGATATTTTCAGCTTACCCAAGGCTACACGATCAAGTTTGGGCCAATACAAAAAATGTTTTGATAATTTGTATCAAATAAAAAAAAATATTTAAGCATATTGTTCTGCATGTTGGTATTGTCCACAGTGTTTATGGCCATCACACCTGTTTTCATTGGGATCTGTACAGAGAAATAAAAGGTGATTAAAGGATAAAAAAGCACCTTTAAGGGAGAGGCTGAAATGAGTGTGATGGTTCGGACTGCTGTCAGTCTGGTGATCTCATTCTTCATCCTCTCCAGGAAGATCGCCAACACGCCCTGGAGCTCCGCCCCCAGATGGTCGCCTAGGTGACACACCATGTGACCCATACAGGAAATGGCTCTCTCTTTCACCTCCTGGTCAATGTCTGTGGCTTTCAACCTCTTCAGGGTCCCGGAAAACACCTTGAGAAACATCAAAAGTTTTACAGTTTCTTTTAATACGTCACACCAAGCAACACCAAATCACTGTTCCTATGTCCCGCCCCCCAAATGCAAACAAGTCAATCATGACTTAGTGAATGTTGCCCTCGGACAAGCAACAGGTCTTTCTCCATAGACATGAATGAAGTTTCACTAGAATTTGAGGTGTTTTCAGTGGTTTATGCTCTTTCCTGAAAAAAATTATGAATATAAATTAAGATTAACAAGCACACCTGTATTTGGCTGAAGATAAGTTATTGTGTTGGAATCACAAAACGATTGTTTTTGTTTTGTTTTTTTGGACCACACTGAATAACCTATCACAGAATCTCACCATCTCTGTGGCTGAGCACATAAACCTTGTCCGATGTAGCAACAGTAACTAAGGGACGCAGGACTTACAATCAAGCAGTTTCTGGCAGTATTGAATTTTAGATTTGTGGTATTTGTGCTTAGATTTAGAAAATTAGACAAGGAAATAGCACCTATAATTATACTTGCTCCCTAGCTTGTTGCGCTTCTCTACAGCACCAAGAATTCACTGGATTTTCTAGTGTTAATAATAGCAATAGACTTTAAACTTCATAGTTTAAACCTCATAGTTGTTGAAACCAATGAGCAGAACAGAACAAGTCAATACAGAATACAACAGAACACAGCCAGTCTTGATCCATCACACCTGCTTAACAAAGGGTTTGACATCAAATCCTCCAGCAGGGCCGCTCTGTTCTAGCGGCCTCATCACCCTGACCAGCTGCTGGGTGACCAACAGGGCCTCCGATGTGATCTTATAGAAACTGTCATCCACACAGCCCACCACTGGGGGCACAAGCACCTGTATTAAACACAACATGGAAGAAAAGATACATAGTTTTACTACTGGAGCAAAGAAGATCATCCATATTTCTCTATTGATTTAGATTACTTTATGCTTTAGGCTGAGTACCCACGCCAAAATCCAAGAGTAAAACATAAACTAGGTTTCAAGAACCTGCATGTGTGGCTGGAAGGTTTGGGGAGGGTGGGAGAGAAGGAGGACATGGAGGAAAGAGAGAGCATCAATCCTCATGGTAGAGGAAGAGGCCTTATCTGTCAGGGAGAAGACAATGCCTAGAAGAGAGAAAAACAGAAAGAAAGAAAAAAGGAAAAGAGGATAGAGCAGGGCGAAGGGAGAAAGAAAGGGCAATAGACGAAGCAAAAGACTTGATTATTTGGAGTTTGGGAGAAGCAAGGAGAGAGAAAAAGCATGAGAACGGTTGTGAACTGAAGTTTGGAAGCACGGTGTGTTTGACTGTGTGTGTACCAGGTATCAGTGCAGGTATGTGCTGCTCCAGGGCTCCAGGCACTGTGTGTGCCAGTTCAGTGAGGAGACAGAAGCAGCCCTGTCTAGATTTAATACTCTTGTCTTTCAGCTGTCTGTGGAGAGCCTTCACTATCACCGACACCTGGGGAGAGCACACACACACACACACACACACACACACACACACACGCACACACATTAGACACACACATGCTCATCACTATTTATTCTCACATCCCACAGAATATTTGATATTTATGTCTCTGCTTTTGGACTACACATGGATGGTGGAATCAGAATGCTGCATATAAATTTCCTCTACCTTGACTGGTAGATGGAAAAATATGCTATCAAACACGATTTATTTTGTGTGCTGAGGTTTGCGTATTGTTTCCAGAACTGATAATGGAGGCAAGTAATGAGTGCACCATAATGCTTGCTTCCTGTGTCTGGTGCCACTTCTGAATCATTGTTTTGGGTTTTTTTTTTTGTTTTGTTTTTTTGTCTCCACCCACTAATGTTAAACTGTCTGCTTCCAGAAACGCTGCACATCAAAAACGTTTCCTCTCACACTGAAAAAAAAAACATTTGCTCATTGACAGAACCTGAATTTGTTTGAAACGTGGTTCTGTACCTGCTTCTTTAGCATTGCGACTGCCGGCTCCTCCTCCCTGTTCGCCCCCTGGTCTGAACCCGTCGTGATCAGGTGGGGACTCGAACCAGCCCGCGTTTGTCTCAGCAGCGTCACGAATGCCGCAAAGATGTCTGCTCGTACGTTCTCCTCTCGCTCCTTGAAGCGGGAGAGAAGGGCAGGGCAGATGGAGGAGTAGAAGGAGAGCAGGAGGTCCCGGCGCGTGGCGATCAACGCCTCCAGGCATTTAATGGAGGAGCGCCGCACCTTCCAGCTCATGTCATCATCATCACTGTACTCATCATCGGATTCTGGATTACATTAGAATAGATTAGATTACATTATGATTAGGGATGCACCGATATGGAAATTTTGGCCGATACCGATATCCGATATTAATATTGCTGTTATGGCTGATATCCGATATTTACCGATATCGATATGTTTTTTTTTTAAGTTTCAGAGATGATAAAATTCTGTACAGACTGAGAATCATGCAAACTGAATTTTTGAATCTCTTCCTTTATTTTCAAAACGTGTTTTACTTCCAAATAACAAGTTTATCGGGCTACCATAAAACACAAGTAACCAACAGTGTTACTTTTCAGCAACCTTTACTACTTGTAGCAACTGTGTAACTAAATTAAAGTACAATTTGACTCCCTCAACTTACAAAACTCCTGTGAGAAGGTTTGGATCATAAATTATAACAAGGATCATAAATCAAAATAATATCCTGACAAAGTTACCTGATAAAACTTGCCAGTATTCATGGCAACCAGGCATTTGTTAAATTGCAAAACATGTTTTAAGCTCAAGCCCACTCCATTTAAACTCAAATCTGTGAAAAAGGCTAAATCAAAAATATCAAAAACATGTCCTGACTGTCAGTGTACAATTTTCCAACGTGCACTGTAATTTTCAAGTAAATGCCCCAACACTGAAACAATGTTTCCACCAAGCAAACATAAAAAACACTATACAAGTGCAAATCAGTGCAAGACAATTTCAAGTCCCATCTATAAAAATACTCAATCAGAATTTTAGAACTGTGACATAACTGTAACTCAAAAGACATAGTAGTCTTTGTACATTTTCCAACTTAAAGGAGCCACAATGTACTCAAAGTAAATTTCCCAAACACTAAAATAGTGTTTCCACCTGACACTGTAGGTTATAGTCCAGGCCTACTTCATCAGCAAAGGCAGGTTTTTTTTGACAAAGAGAAGCATTTCTGCTTTCTCGCACTGGATCCTGTTTCTCTTTTCATCAACAATTTGTGATGCAGCAGAGAAGAGACGTTCGCTGTCCACACTTGTACATGGAGCTGAAAGGTACTTGCATGCTGCTTTGGCCAAGGCAGGAAAGCGAGACATGTTGCTTTTCCAATACTGCAGTGGGCTCTCATTTCTGGGGATAGGGGGCTCAATCAGATAGCCATGCACCTACAGTAATGTAGACGTAAGTGTATTAGTATGCATGTCTGATAAATTACCAGCAATATAGACATAACATTGTCCTCCTCCCCTTAAGAGCTTTGATGAACTTTGCTCTGAGCAGATGACCAGTGCTAAAGGTCAACCTCAAGAGGGCAGAGAAGCATCACTAAATAATGTTTTTGTAACAATTAGTTTTTTCATTTAAGTAAACCTATTGTTTTAGTAACTCTATAGAATGTACAGCACATTAATAAGAAAAAATCATTGCTCAAAGGATTTGTTATTTTAATAAAAGACAGGGTCTGATAATACTATACCTGCACACTTGTGTGGCTTGTCAGGCCTGCCTGCTGTTCCATGATGGAGTTTTCCTCCAGAATTTCATCATGCATGTCAAGCAGCGACTTTCCACCCTCGTCGCTCGTTCTTATCTTCTTCTCTTGTGGTTCTTCTGTGCCTGGTGTCTCCGTAGCTCTGTCGCTGTGCGTCATTTTGTCCACTTGCTTCTGGAGCATATTTACCGCCGCTTGCTTGGTGACTGTGTCAAAATAACGGTCTTTGTACCTAGGGTCAAGGATCGTAGCCAAGTAGTAAAGCGGCTCAGAGAGAGCGCTTCCAAATCTCTGGTTCACAGCTTCCAGTAGAGTGTTTTTTGTTGTGCGGACCCCTCTGTCTGTGTCAGCTGCCTTGCTCAGCAAACGTTTCAGTGCCACAACAGAGGGAATCACGTCCGCTGCAGTAGCCGAATGCGAGCTGATCTCCCCCGTTAATTGTTCAAATGGAGTGAGAAGCGTGGTCATGTTTTCAACGAGGCCCCACTGATGTGCGCTGAAACAAGCAGGCAGCTCATGATCTGCTCCATACACACCAAGCGCGCGCTTCTGTTCCAGTAGACTTTTCATCATATAAAAAGTACTATTCCATCTGGTTGCGACATCTTGTTGTAGCATCTTGGTTTTCATGCCTAACTCTTGCTGTATGTCTCTCAGCCGGGAGGTGGCGAGTTGAGAGTGGCGAAAATGTCCGACAATTTTCCTTCCAATAGCCACACAGTCAGAGACGTTTCGCTGACTCAACACTCCATCATGCACTGCTAGCTGCAGCGTATGAGCCATGCAGCCTAGGCTTTTAACACCACACTCGTCCATTGCCTTCTGCATATTTCGTGCATTGTCGCGAAGCACAACATGCACATTGTCTTTTTTAATTTTCCACTGAGCGAACATGCAGTCAAATGCGCTAGCGATGGCGGCCCCCGTATGCGATCCTGCAAACTCCTGTGCATGCAAAACAGCTCTCTTCATTTCAAAGTTGTCATTAATCCACTGGGCAGTGAGGCTCAACATACTCATCTGACTTACGTCCGAAATCCATATATCCGTCGTGAAGCTAATGTCAGTCACATTGTCCAACAGTTTGTGGATATGCGTGGCCACAACTTCATGCAAAGCAGGGAGGGAGACGTCGGAAAAGTAGCGCCGACTTGGCAGGCTGTAGCGGGGTTCAATATGCTCTATCAACCGCCGAAATCCCTGGTCCTCCACTATGGAAAACGGCTGGTCGTCAAGAGCAATCATTTCCATTACCTTGTTTGTTATTGATCTGGCTTTTGCACTGTCCTTGGCAAATTTCTTGGTTTGGTCGAGTACTTGTTGTATTGGGCTCCCAGCTGCGGCGGCGGCGGCTGCTGTTTTCGCTTTTGCCCGCTGGCTAACGTTAGCAGCATTAGCTTTCTGCCATTGGCTGTGAACTTCTGGATGGCGGTTTTTCAGATGAGATATTAAATTTGTAGTGTTGAATGACTTGACGCGGCATCCTCCTCGCATTACCTCGACTTTGCAGGTGTTGCATACTGCTTTTCGAGTATCTTCTTTCGACACCGTGAAAAACGACCACACCGCTGACATTTTTTTTCTCCTCTTCATTTTAACACCCCACAATCCTGTGCTGTTTATGTCACTGACACGTGCCCAAACAAATACCCTCTCACCCTCCCTCACACCTCTCCCTCTCCCGGCACACATACACAAACAGCAACTAGACGGATATAAACATCGGTTGTTAATATCGGTCCAGTTTTACTCATCTGACCAATGCCGATATGTTAAAAAATGGCGAACATCGGCCGATACTGATATTAATGCCGATATATCGTGCATCCCTAATTATGATATATTACATTCGATTAGGTTAAATTAGATTACATTAGATTACATTACAATACATTACAATACAGTAGATTAGGTGAGATTAAATTAGATTAGATTAGATTAGATTAGATTAGATTAGATTAGCACGCATTAGATTATATCAGGACACTTTAGAATATTTAAGAGTATATCACGTAATATAATATCAGATTATATTAAATTAGATTGAATTAGGACACATTAGATTACATTATATTAGATTACATTGGATTATCACAGATTACATCAGATTAGATTACATTACATTACATCATGTTAGATAATTACACATTAGATAAAATCAGATTTGGTTAGATTAGATTATATTAGATTAGATTAGGCTATGTTTGAATAGATTACATCACATCACATCATATCATGTCATTGTTTTACAAGTTACTATTTACTTCACATTACACATTACAACCTGTTGTAATCCCTCAAGACAAATGCAGCTCTACAGAGCCACACAGAGACACACACACACACACAAAAGAAAAAACCTTGGTCCAGCCCATCCTCTATGTCCATGCTATCTTCCTCCTCCTCCTCTTCATCATCATAGTTATAGTTAGGGTCAAAGGTCATGAATTTCTGACACAGCTGTATTACCGTGGCAACATGGGGTGACATCTCCTTTGGACACCTGTCAATCAAAAGACACAGAGTGAGTGTGTGTATGTGTGTGTGTGTGTGTGTGTGTGTGTGTGTGTGTGTGTGTGCGTGCGTGTGTGTGTGCGTGTACCTGCGTATGAAGGCTTCAAAGGCTTGGAAGCAGTATTCTCTCAGTTCATCATCCTCTACACTGGTGAACTTCACCACCATTGGAATCAGCTTCTCTAAATGTTCACCTACAAGACACAAAACACACACACACACACACACACACACACACACACACAAATGCACGTACATATGTGCAATAAGACAAAAGAATCTTCACCCACTCTGTAGAGTAAATCTGTGTTGTCCTGGTGTAGTAGGAAAAGCTGCCTGTTTGTTCCTTAAAGGAAGTTAAAACAAATGCAAAAAAAGATGTAATAAATCCTGATGAAGTGTCCTGATAAAAATGTAAAATTAGCAGCAGAGTAGACACATAAAAAACATAATGGTGCATTTTGTCATGCAAAAGATCAGAGCTTCCTACTTGAAAAGACCGATCACATCAGCTTTCAGTGAATTACTAAATTCCAATGTGACCAACAGGGAAATGTTTACAGTCAAGTGAAGGGAATGAAATATTTGCATAAATAAAAGATGATGATCTCTTTAAATGTCATAACAGGGAGTGACTGTCATTTCCCAGCTTCAAATGAGTTTGAAATGTAAAAACTTGCACGTTGTTGCTTTGAACCATCAAGATACTCAGGAATTATTTTTGCTCTCATATGACCTGCATGCAACACACGAGTAACAAGAGGCCTCACCAACGCGGTGGCCACCCTGCCGGCTGATGGTTGCCAGACACTGGATGTATGTCCTCGTCATTGAGGTGGGGGGCCCCTTGGCCAGTTCAGCCAATAGGTGTTCAGTAAGCTGGGAGAAGAGGGCGGGGCTACAGCAGGGCACCAGCTGGCCCAGGGCCAAGATGGAGCGCTTCCTGACCGCCATTCTTGGACTGGTTAACTGATGCAGTGAATTGGTATGGAATAAAATTAATAGATGAACAAATGAATGAATTAATCAATGAATGAATGAAAAAATAAAATACAGTAAATTAACTGACAAGGAGTGCTTTTTCACCACCGTTCCTGTGCTGATTAACCCTTTAAATTCTGCTTTGAATTTTTTAAGCCTTTGAGCAAAAGCCGCTCATTCATTTATATTATTTTCCAATTTTCTTGTATTTTTTTTTTTTAATTCGCAAAATTTTTTGAAAATTTTTCTCTTACATTTTTTAAAACATGTTTTTTGTTTGTTTGTTTGTTTTTTACAATTTCGAGGAGTAATTATGTGGTAAATTATGATCGTTTTCTTGAAATTAATTTTAAATATATACTTATAATAATTATAAACCGTTTTCTTGAACTTCTTTTCTAATTTTCCAGTAATGTTTAAGTAATGTTTCCAATGCTATTGCTAGTGTTACCACTAGAACACCTACTACTATTGGTAGTGTGACTAACACTGCTATTAATACTACCAGTATTTCTGCTGTTATGACTATAACAACTATTACCACTGCAGCTACTGATGATATTATTGCTACTACCACCAACAATAATGATGATATTTTGAAGCTCAAGGGAATTTACAGGTCAAAGGAGTTAGAGTTTGGCTGGGAGTGTGTCACCTGAGGCAGCAGGCTGGAGAGCAGAGAGCTGTGGAAACTGACCAGCGCGCCACACAACCTGGAGGAGAGGGACAGAAATTAATCATAACACATTGACAACAAAGATCCTCTCTGATTTTTTAACAACATAAAATCAAATATCAACACAAAACTCAAGTGGAGGTGCCCACTTCACAACCTAGTTTACATTTCCCATTTTAGGCATTTAGAAATAGATTATTACTATCATTATTATTATTAAGGTCATGGAGTCTGAAATGTTTCTGTAAGCACATTGACATCCTTATAAAAGGTGTCAGTAAAAACAGTTCCACAGCAGAATAAACTTCATCTCCTACATCACCAACACAGCAACCAAGACACACAAGGAGCAGGGTGATAGTGCCCTAATGAAAGATTGACTGATTTTTTCTTGAGAATTGAAAGTGTGTTTGAGTTTCTGATTCTGGCAGGTATTGCTTTCCACCAGCGTTGACAGAAAACACTGATTTGCCCAAGAGTGTTTTAAATGTCATCTGAACCTAAAACACCTACAAAAAGTATTGATGTTTGAGTAATGTGTGGGGAAACACTGGACTTGTAATGGACCTGTAACTGTATGGAAATGGTAATGGAAACAGAAATGAGCAGCCAGCAGCTACACTGGAAACACTGTAATAGTGGCCGTAGCCCCCAGAGTCTAAATCATGGTCAGATGACAGCCAATGGATGCTGAGATGGGAGCAGTGCTATGAGCATGCAACACAGCATGTTTCATTCTCAAACCAAAAAATTAAATGACAAATTCATATTATTGTTCCAGGATCTAGCATGGTGATGTATCAGCTCTTCATTAGGGGCTTCTGTTGGATCTCTGCAACAGGTAGAGGCTGATATAAGTAACAAATTATTTAATGCCAATTTATTTTAAAGAAAACAAAGCATAGCACGGTTGCCATCATTCAAATTTTCATTGGTTTGTCATAGACAGAGTGCACTACTTTGCATTACATATCATTCCTGAGTAATTATGGTGGGAATAATATTACCTTCCCAACATATCCGATAAAATGTCCAGGGCCTCCAGCTGCACTGACACATCTTCATGTTTCCCCATGGCACCAATCAGCTGGGATGTAATCTTCTTACACACACTGGTTGTCAGGGTCAAACCTGGCAACCCGAACAAATGCAATAACCCAAAGGTAAAGCATAAACAAAACATACTGGCAGCCAACCTACGAAAACAGGGGGCATACAATTCATGATAAAAAACATAGACATCAACTTATTCAGATCATTTGTGTCTAGAGTTTTTTTCCATCTTTGCTCCCACTTCGCAATGGCCTCGACAAATTTTCCTGCCACGTTACTATACAGAGGTGCCTTCAAGTGCAATCGGAAATATTGTAATTACAGCTTGAGTGCACATGAATGACCTGACAAAGCCGTAAATACAACTGGGAAAGTCAACATTTTTTTTATGATATGTGAGATGTAACATCTACTGGATGTGGGTTGTTGGGGGAAAAAGGTGGAGACTATCGAAACTGTACCTGAAATTACTGTTTGACATACCGTGTCAGTAACACTCTTTGTTTAGCTTTTAGCTGCCACACATTTTTAGCATAGGTACCAGTTGTCCTCTTTGATATAAATCTCCAACTTTTTTCCATCTTATATAGCTACTTAACAATACATGCCACAAAAATACAAACAATTGATTTTCTTGTATTGTTACATCAAATCCCATTAGTTTTTTCTTGCAAGAAAACAGTGTGTCCCACCCCATGCCCCTCCTATCAAATAAACCATGACTTCACCATGACATTAAATACAGCAGGTTTTCACTTTCAAATAAAAAAAAATCTGTAAATCCAAATTATACAGCAGTTGTTGACATTTTGGATATACCAATGGAAAAAATTTGGCATCCAAAATGTCAACAACTGCTGTAAAATTTCAAACTTGCTTTCTCAATCCAGACTTGGGCTGAGAAGGTTTTCCTGTGACCGCAGAGATATGCTGCCCTTTACCTGATGAAGACGGCGGCAGTTCAGCGATGACAGTCTTCAGTCCCATGCTGGAAATGTCCCTCAGCTGCTCCTTGTCTGACATCATGTTGGAGCACAGGGTGTCCACCATCGTCTCCACCTGGTACTCCTTCACCTTGCTCACCAGAGGAGCCAGGCTGGAAAACAAACACACCCTTGGTATAAGTCATTCATTTTCTCTGTTAATTTAGTCCTTTTCAGACTTTACTGTGTGTGTGTGTGTGTGTGTGTGTGTGTGTTCACCATTTCACAGCCAGGTTCTGCACCTCTCCATTCTTGTCCTCCAACAGTTTGAGCAGCATGGTCACCACCTTCCTTTCACTATCCTCGTCCAGTTTAATACTGTCCTTCTGCAGCTCCAGCATCAGGTCATTAGTGGCCATGAACCTGGACACACACACACACACACACACACACACACACACACACACACACACACACACACAGGAGTGAGGAGAGAACAAACAGAAAGAAATGAGGGCAGAATATACCTACCTAATTATCAACTAACTTTAGTTAAAATGTTGTTTTTTTTTAATTATGTTGTTATCAAACGTGCTCTCTCGCTCTCTCTCTCTCTCTCTCTCACACACACACACACACACACACACACACACACACACACACACACACACACACACACACATTGGATTAGTACACATAAACACTCAAGAGTTGAACAGGCCAAAAGTAAGCCTTTCCTTTTATTGTTTTTTAACTATTCAAATCTGACTTAAATCATATTCATCACACATTCAATCACACATGAACTGTGCATTGATTCATGCAGCACAGTCTCATAAATATCCTAATATATTTTGACAGTCACTGTGTCATGACAGGGAGCCAAAAAGTGTCATCTCACTGTCAGGCACACCAGCTGCTCAGTGTCTTACCTAAAGTCTTTGTCAGTGGACGTCATTTTCTCCAACAGGTTGGAGATGTGGTAAGATACATTCGACATGTTGGTGGTTTTACAGCTGACACAGTAGATTTGAGGGGGTTTCCACGAGAAAACAAGAGTGCTGGACGACAGTAACCTAGCCGGCCAACATGGCGAGACTGGACCCGAGAGCAGCGGCGACACAAGACAGAGAACTAGCGGGCAACTTGACACTGACTCCGATAAAAATAGACCCAAGGCAACTTTTATCAGTGTTTCTACCACCACCCTGCGGACGTACCGCTTGTAGCTGCTATTAAACTCCCAATTAGTTAAATTAGCGTAGAAATGTCGAGTTAAAAGGCATTAGTTACTGTTTTATTTGGTTAACCGTCAAAATTAAATTCATAATAACCGAACTGTTAATTCGAGGTTGGTTTTAACTTCTTCTTTTCTCCGTACCATCAACAACGGTTCATTCTGTGTTGCTGTATCTTTACTGTTAAGTATTAATTATTAATTAATTAATTATTCGCTTCCAATTGCAAATTCTAAGTTTTTTTTTTTTTTTTTTTTTTTTTTTTTTAATGTTTGATATTGATGTTTTACAGCACAAAGCGGGGTACTTCTTCCATGCGGAACCTTTGGCATAGCATGTATATTTTCAGCCGATCCACAGTGTCAGAGGACCGACTGGGAAGCGGCTATTGCACTTGTTGCCACGTCGGAACAGTCCGGGAATCAGCTTTATTCATTTGAGGCAAGACGGGAGTGTTTTGTCTGGAAGGGTTTTAAACCAAACACAACCATGGTGAGTAACACAAAATGCCCTTTTTGTTATCGCTGAAGCTGTCTGCTAACGTCTGCTGTTGTTTAATGTTGGCAGTTGTCAGCTGCTGACGTTGACCAAGTAGCCTGCTAGCTAGCTCGTTAGCAGGCTGGCTAATATGTGATCGGTAGCAAATTCCCAAAACAGAACATGAATGGTGTGATTTTAATGTGCTTTACATATAACAATGACTTGTGCTCTGACCTGCAGGTTTCTGTCATCAACACAGTGGACACTTCTCATGAGGATATGATCGTGAGTTGTCAATAGTTAATTCATTTTGGTTTAGCTAGCCAGCTACTGTAGCTAGCATTAGCTGTTAGATTTGCCTGATGGTGAATTTTGCAGTTTCTAACATTTTGTTTGCTGCTGTAATAGTCGAGTACTGATAGTCATCTGTTTATATCTCTCAGAACAGTTAATTTTTGCCGATAAATTATCTCAAATCATTTGTTAAGTACCTAACATCACAAGCAACATTTGGTTACTTTGAGTCATAGTCACAATGTGTTTCTTATTCAGTGTGTATTAACGTTAACATAGCAACAGTGTACTTCAAAGCGATAAGGTACCGTCATGTGAATGAGGGGTGACACACTTCAAATGCGGTTTAATATTGCCTTGGGTTGTCCTAAATGTTGGCTTGAAGCCTCTTGTTAAAGTTACCCCACCGTCCACTAACCCTCACACACACACTTACACTGTCTCATGTAGGCTTTTCCTGCTCTATGTTTTTATCTTACATTGCTTCACATTGAGTTCGATTGTGTCTTGTCTTTAGATTCCAATGTTTACACAGTATCTTTCTATACAATTTTGTTGTATGATCTTAGAGCCTTTATTTAACTAAGCCAAGCACAAATCCACTTAACTGTCAACGTTGGCACCGTGTGGGACTGTGTGCAGCAGTGTAACTATGACTACATGTTTTTTCACACTACCATAAACTACCTGCAGTCTTACTTTTTCACTCTCAATGTTGACACTTCATCTCAAATAGTAATTTGACAATAGAAAAGCACTAGTCAATTAAAACTAAAATTTTACATTGGATTCAGAGACATCTGATTTGTCTGTTTTAGCCTACATTTCATTTATAAGCTACTGTAGATCTCTTTGGGCAAATTGAATCGTAGGCAACTGGACTTGTATGTGTCTTAGGAAGACATTTCGCCTCTTATCCAAGGGGCTTCATCAGTTCATGCGCATCGGTCTTTCTAGTCCGCAATAGTCTGACAAAGACAGTGGGATAAGGTCCAGGTATTTAACCTCTGGGGGAGTGTCCACCCAACTGTAGATCGATAGAAAAATCAGTTTGTGGAAATTGCCAATCACAGAGGAAAAACATGGTTGCATACCTTGCATTTTAGTGACTTAGGCGGTCTTTTCTGGAGCAACTTAGAATAAGCAGCAGCAATATAAGTTTTAGTTCTTAGGCTGCTCGCATCATACTCAGCTAATAACAAGAGGTTCAAGATTAAGAGCTGTAGTGAGCTAACAAGATTCTGCTATCGGGTGGGAAAAATGAAAACATTAGCTTAGATGAGAGGTCGAAATGGATTTAATTCTACTGAACCTCACCACTTCATGCCTTGCTGTCTTGCCCTCTGTGTTTTAGCACGATGCCCAAATGGACTACTATGGGACGCGGCTAGCCACCTGTTCGTCTGACCGCACCGTGAAGATCTTTGATGTCAGAAATGGAGGGCAGATACTGGTGGCAGACCTCAGAGGGTAAGGCTCTGAAGTCCCGTGACCTACCTGGGGGAGGTAGTTGTCTAGAGGTTAGAGGATCCAAACTGTCAAACCAGCAGGATGTGAGAATATGTGGGAGGTGAAAGTGAAGTAGTAATGCAGTCATCTCCCTCAGCAACCACCCCAATACTTCATCCCTTAATGATCCAGTGACAAAATCTGTGGAATGAAAGACAGAGGTGTTGTTGACCAAGGAATAGTGTGCTCAGTTGACTTTCCATGGATAGATAAAGGATTTTTTAAAAAGTTGAATACAGTGTTGTGCAGGGTGGGAGATTGGGAGATTAACCTTAGCTACCAGCCAAATAGTGGTATATTATTACTCTGGCTGACAGGCAGTTTTTTTCAGGTTCAGGTCAGTCACACTTATTTGACTGGGAAAAAGTGAAAATGTTGCAGGTGAATTTTAGAATACATTATGCACTGAAACTAGTTGATTAAAAACACAGTTTTCTTTGATTTTGCCCAGATTTTTCATAAAATTGTCACATAATGCAATTCATATCATACTTTATAGTAAAGGTGTGTGTATGTGCGTGTGTCTTTCACACCTCCCCTAGCCATGAGGGTCCAGTGTGGCAGGTAGCTTGGGCCCACCCCATGTACGGCAACATCCTAGCCTCCTGTTCCTATGACCGTAAAGTCATCATCTGGAAGGAAGAGAACGGAGCCTGGGACAAGATGTATGAATACACTGGCCATGAGTCATCGGGTTGGTACTTCTTACTTTCTACTCCCCCTGTCCCTCCCCACAGTAAAACAGATCCCTGTCACTTTGATTTAATGCTATTCTTAGGATGCTATCTTAGGACACACTCACATTAGGCCCAGTTGTTCTGTATCATTCTGAGGCACGAATGCCCACCCTCCCCAGTCCCCCACTGGCGTGCACTCACATAACCCCAACCCCAACCGCGTTTAAGTGCGATTGCCTTGTGATTGTCATCACGTTTAAATACGACACACGCATGGCTTGACGTCATCATAAATCAACTTTTGTTTATACATGGTTGCAGCAGCACAATGGACAGTGGCACAGACCACATGGTTGATTATTGATTGTGCGAGGCGGCAATTCGCAGTTAATCGCTCTGCGTGCATAAAACGATTTTTGCGGAGGCAGGAGGAAACGAGGGAGGGACGGTCGCATGATTTACGTCATATCCACGTCCGCGCTGTGCATGCGTGACTGTGCATGTGCTCCTGCATGAAAGCCCGTACTGTACTGAAGAACACCTCCTCCAACCGCGCCAGAGCCGAGGAAGTGTACTGTAATGAAAACATGGAACGGAACGCTCACACTCAAATAATCCGGATTTTGGGGTCAAATTTGCTTGGGCACGAATGGGCTAATGTGAGTAGGCCCTTGATCTCCTTCTCTCCTTACATCACTGTAAGTGCAATAAAAGCTTCCCAACAAGAGTAAGATTGTAATTAATCTTCATTCCTGGGGGAAACGCTACATTATGACTTTGGTGTTACAGTGTACTGCTCTGTGTTGTGTGCATCACAGTGAACTCGGTCTGCTGGGGTCCCTATGACTTTGGTCTGATCCTGGCTTGTGGCAGCTCAGATGGAGCCATTTCACTGCTCACGTTTACTGGTGACCAGCAGTGGGATGTCAAGAAGATCAGCAATGCACACACTGTGAGTTTCTCTCAAACATGCTCACACACACATGCACACACAAACAAATGAATAAATGAGAGGGTACACCCATACAGACGCTGATGACACACATCAGCTGCATGTATGCTTTGCGGTTTCATGTTTATCACCCATACCACATGAAATGTCTGTTGCGTTTGGTGTTCCAGCGTGATTATTCTGATCAAGACTGATTTTTTTTTTTCTTAAATAGAAAAACAATATACTTTTATATTCATTTTGACTGGCTGTAGTATGGTAAACTGGGCTGGTGTTATTCTTTTTTGCTTTTATGTACCATTAATTCTTCCTGTTGAAATTCTGCTGTAGATCGGCTGCAATGCAGTGAGCTGGGCTCCTGCTGTAGTTCCAGGCAGTCTGATTGACCAGCCTTCAGGACAGAAACCAAATTACGTCAAACGCTTTGTCTCGGGAGGCTGCGACAACCTGGTCAAACTGTGGAAGTAAGTTCAGCTTTTAATAGATTTTGTTTATTTTCTAGGCAGTGTACACTGGAGAGAGTCAGTAACAATTGGGCCAGAGAAATAATTGCATACTTGCATATTGCATAATTGCAACATTTTGTGGGTGAACCAAACTCACCCACAAAATGTTTGTAGTGTCTCTGAGTTTTGCACTAGGAGAAACACTGAGTTGGACTGCCAGTAACCCTGAGTTTAATAGAGTAGGTAATTTATATTTTTGATTCAGTAAATGCTCAAGAGACTGGTAACTTTTGGCTTAACTGTCACTCACTGTCACTTCCCGCCTCCAGGGAGGAGGACGGCCAATGGAAGGAAGACCAGAAACTGGAGGCTCACAGTGATTGGGTGAGAGATGTTGGCTGGGCTCCTTCTATAGGTCTCCCCACCAGCACCATCGCCAGCTGCTCCCAGGTGAGATTTAAAGAATGTGGATCTAAAGGGATGTTACATGTACCAGAAAGTTCCTGTCTCATACATCATCTGTCCCATGTTCTCTGCTCCAGATCATTTTAGGAAGACAGACAAATGCACCAAAGCCCTCCAAAAAAGTGACCAGATGCTCTTGTTGCACTCCCTAATGGGCTGTCGTATAACAAGTTTAGATGGGAGAGAAATTGGAAGTTTGAATGAAATGACTGGCAGCTGTTTGAGATTTACTGACAGTGTCCACTACGGGGAGCCAGAGATAATGTCACGTGCTGACAATATTCAAGAACCCCTAGTAATGAGTTTTTATACATTAATTTATGCAGAGTTCACTGGATGTGCTTGCTCTTCTGCGACAGCTCTCTGCCTCACATTCACAGATCCTACACATAGCTATATACACACCATGAGCTCTGTAAACTATTTAACTGGCATTTCTATCAGGTAAACATGTGCTTTGTTGTAAAATCACTTCCCCAACCACATTTTACAAACTGGCATTGGGATTCAAACCAACAACTCCTCAAGCCAGTTTTTCTGACCTGTAGGCCACTGCAGGTCTACCCCATTACCGCCATTAATTTTCATGCAGCTGCTTTTGAGTAAGTACATATAAAAGAATTCATCAAACAAGTAACATGAGATGCCTCCCTTCTCCTCCACCTCCTCCCAGGACGGGCGTGTGTTTATCTGGACGTGTGATGATCCTGCAGGCAACACCTGGACAGCTAAACTGCTCCATAAGTTTAATGATGTGGTTTGGCACGTCAGCTGGTCCATCACTGGAAACATCCTGGCTGTGTCTGGAGGGGACAACAAGGTACAGTATATGTACACTTCTTCATAAATAGTACATGTACATACACTCAGACATGGCAGCTGGAATACACAGACACTTAAAATTTGCATGCACATAAAGTGGTGGATTGAATGTGTGTGAGAAAAATGATAACCCAGATATTTTTCCCAATATTGTGATTATGATTAATAATCACTTTTGTGTCCTTGTTCCAAGAAATGTTTATTTTTACCCCACTTATTGTGTACATGCATACATTTCCATATGTTCCTCTTTGTGTCACTGCTGTGAGAAATGAATGCACACACTTCCACTGACGTGTTTTCTCCCTCTGCAGGTAACCCTTTGGAAGGAATCAATGGACGGACAGTGGGCGTGTATCAGCGACGTCAGCAAGGGCCAGGGAGCCGTCTCCTCCATCACAGACACACAGCAGAATGAACAGTGACACACACACACACACACACACACAGCAGTGACCCCTGACTCCTTAATAGATGACCGTAATCCTCAAAGATGAAATATGAAACAAAGTTGAAATTCGGAAGAAGCAAAACTCATGCA
Organism: Myripristis murdjan; assembly: GCF_902150065.1. NCBI lineage: Eukaryota > Metazoa > Chordata > Actinopteri > Holocentriformes > Holocentridae > Myripristis > Myripristis murdjan. The sequence continues at coordinate 8,221,549 of NC_043984.1, forward strand.
CACCACTTTCTAAATATTTTGGGCTGTAACTAGGTTGTTTGACATCAGCTTTGTGATATTCATGAGTTCAGATGTCAGACACTTGCCTCGGCTTGACATGTACCTTGTCTTGGATAGAATAATAGCTCACATTTATCGGACGAGGTAAGGGACCCCCACATAGTTAGAAGGAAAATGTCCACAAGGACTATGCTTCCTTTCCTCTTCAGATACGTTGTATGCTTGGAAATATGACCATGATTGAATATAAGTAAGTAAAATAATAAGTAAAATAAGTAAGTAAGAATTTTAAGAGCTTATATGCACTCCACAATTTCTTGTTTTCATTTCTTCTCAGTTCAGGCTTTGTACACACTGATCCAAACATAACTTGGTTATGTTTGGATCAGAAAGTGCACACCCAACCTAACCCTCATGCTCCATCCCCAAGCTGGTAGACAAATGCTCCCATGATGCTCAGCTCCTGAAACATTCCGAAACCCTACCCTACCAACATCCCAGACTGTCCCAGCATCCTCTGCAACAACTGCACCACTTACCCCCTCTCACTTCACAAACCTGATCCACATTGCCAAACAGCTGACTGAAACTCTGACCCACCATGCGACATAATTCATCTGGTCGCTCCTGCAGGTTTGATCAGATGACACAAGTTTCCCTTTTCTGGACTCCAAGTCATTTTTACCAGGAAAAACAAACAAACCGGCAGTTACTGGATGACACAAACTGCTAAACAGGGCTTTATATTTAACAGGTTTTTCATACCATACCAACAGTCTGTTGTGTTTTTTTTTTTTCTTTATCATTATTATTATGGAATACATGCAGTGCAAAACCAGCCTTACCCCTGGACAGACAGATAACAAATCCAAGTATTCTCATGGGCGACTTGACTGTCTACTTCTATTTTGAAACCCCGTCTCTTGCTTCCAACTAGGAATGATAAATTATCAATCATTAAGTGATTTTTATTAGTAATTTTGAGAACAGTATAAATTGTTTTCCACAGATGGTTCATTTGGTATTTGCTGGTTGTCACCCAAAAGCAAATGAACAGCTATTTTGTAAACTGAGATTGGACCTTAATTAATAAGCTAACCAGTATATTGCTGTGGCAACCAGACCTGAATAAATGAACATGTGGAAAAAGCAACTACAAATGGAAATTGATTGTAAAATGCAAAACTATTTGTGTTTTTTTTCCCCCTTCAGTTTCACAGTTATAAGACATGAATGCTATGTTTTTCATATGTTGTAATTAAATAACTACAATGTAACAAAGCTGTCCTGTTTTGTTTCTTATAATTTGTCATATTCAGATTGTAATGTAATGCAATTGTAATATACTTGACAGTGATTGGTTAATTCCAAAGCGGCTGTTTGGTTAAAATCAAGAAGTGTTGTGCTGATCTGTTTCTGTTCTCCTTCCTCACATTTAGGAAAGAGTTGTCTGAAGTAGCTGCTGCAGCACTGATGCAGGATGCCTCGCTGAAAACTTATGTTGAAACGAATTTAGATGACCTATATATATGACCATTATATATTTATATGACCATATAAAAGAATTTATATGACCTGTTTAAGTTTTGTGCTGTGTTGTTGAACAGGGGGAAAGCAGAGAGAGAGATTGTGTGACGTGTGTTTACAAAAGTTTCCATGGGAACCAGAGTATATTAACTGTAAAGAAACATGCAAATTCCTTGTTAGATACAGGAATTATCATGTTACCAGTTTTGGTTTGTTTTTCCCATGAAGGAAATTGGTCAGTTTCGGCCACTTTGTTGCAGCCTCCTTGGCAGATAATCAGTCATTGTTAGGAGATCTTATCCTGTTCTGTTCAGCTTCCCTGTTTCAAGTCTGCTGCCCATATACCTGACACTGTAAAATCAAGACAACAAAATATCCAGCCTTTCCTTATCTAAAGCTTGCTTTGCAGTTTCATCCACTTACTCATTTCCTTCAATCCCTGAAAGGCCCAGAACACAAAGAAAACATCTGAAGCATCTAGACTTTGAACTTTAAAAAATATCAGAAAACCAGAAGTACCATACAAGGTTCTCCTGCAGCATTTTCAGGTCTAGATGGCCCCTATTTTTTCTTAGTTTATAAAGTGGTATGTAAGTACAAGTTGTGGATGCTGTCTAAATAAAACTATGTAAGTCAAGCAGGAGCTTCAGAAACAGGTTTATCTATATGCAGTTCTCTGTTGAATCCTGCCAGACTGATCTGATGGGAAGCTGTGACCTCAACATGACTGTGAACCTGACCCGCCAAATAATGTGCTGTAAAAGAGACGGTCTATTGCTTTATTAATGTCACTTTTGCAGTGAATAACAAGGATGTTCAACAGTATGTTTTGTGATTTTCAAGTGAGTCCGACTGTATGCTTGTCACTTCACAATTTGAAAATATGTGAGGAGATATAATGCACAGTTTATTAAGAGTAAAACAATTTATATAAAATGTCATGGTATCCCGTCAGCTGGCTGCAAGCAGGGTGGAAAATGACTGCCTCAGACATGGTGGTGTACTTTGTTAACCCCACCAAACCCCAACATCAAACTGTATTCCAAAAATTTGACCGACAACATGAAAAGTTTGGGGTGTATTGCACACACACACACACACACACAAAAACAACTGGCCTGACGGAAAGACAGTTCTGTATTTTCAATTAGTTATTTTTTTTTTTTCTTTGTGGCTAAAACCCTTGACAATATATGCTTAAGCAGGATCCCAGCACAGCCAACATATGTGGGCTGCTGACATTTCAGACAAAAGGCTTGCACATCACTCCCCATGTGCAATCAGAAAAATGAAACCCATATCACACCCTGTGTCCTATATACACACAACGCCGCTCTGCTTTTGTCACTGGAGCGTTCTTCCTCTCTGGGAGCAGCTTCACCTTGGTGGTGGGAATCCTGGAAAACATGGAACAGGAACAGCAGGCACCTGAAGGCAGTGCAGGCATCATCAGAGGAGCCTCGGAGAAAGTCCTGAAAGGCAGACTATGTAGTTTCACATGGGAGGACAAGCCACTTTGTTTACTAATGTCAAGGATGAGGCTGAAGAAAAATAAAACCCCTCAGGCTCATACATGCCTGTACTGAATCTAGTGTTAGCCTAGGACTCTGATTGGTCTGTTTGGTCTGTTCTGATCAATAAAATAGGCTACTTAATGAACTTAACTGCATTTTCTATGTCCATTTGGCATTGTTATGCTATTTAGAAGCTTAATTTTGAACTGCTGAGGATTATGTGGCGTTCATCATAACAAGGTGGGGGAGCCCTTCGCTTTGCAGCTACATAGTCAGCCTTGTAAGTCAGCTGGGACACCAGCATCTCTCCGGAGGAGGCCAACATTCATATTCAGGTGGACTGACTCCTGCCTGCCAAAGAAGCTCTCTAGATACATTCCTTGACATTTTGAGTTTCAGATTGCTTTTATAATGTCCTTGAAGTGATTGTAGTGGCAGGAGGTGGAGGTGCAGTGGCCCCTCACATGGCAGCCAGCTCCTGCAGCAGTCTCTCCTTCTCCTGCTGCAGCTCCACGATGCTCTGCTTGTTGTGCTCCAGCCGGTCCTCCAGCCACTGCAGCAGCGGGCCGCTCACCGCCGACATCTGGCTGCACAGGTTCTTGGTGAACACCGAGCCGTTGTGGATCTTGGTGATGGGGTCCAGGTGGCTCAGGTTGTGGATCTTCCTGTACGTGTCCTGCTCCTCCTGGCACAGGATGCGGGGCAGCTCCACGGCCGACTCCAGGCACACTTTGCCGATGGCGTCCCGGGGCACGACGTGGACGGGGATCTCGACCCGCTCGTACTCGGAGCCCTTCTGGGCCTGAACGGACTGGAAGCAGGTGTAGAGCACCCGGCCCGTCTTGGTGTTCTTGTCCTCGATGAAGCAGGAGAATATGAGGCCGACGAAGCCCTGGTCCAGCATCTGATACATGGCCTGGGTCCGCACGTCGACGTGGGACGGCCACACGGTGATGTGCGGGTGGGAGTGGTACCAGCCGACCACCCGCATGGGCTTGCCGGTCATGTCGGCCAGCCTCTCCGCCTCGGTGGAGGCTGCCGACAGCTGCTCCGGAGAGATCTCCACACGGTCCTTCCTCTTGTCCGAGCGGCGGAGGATGATGACGGAGTGGATGTGAACGATCCGGTTGATTTCCACCTCTCCGATGCACAGGCCCATCACCTCCTCCTTCTCCGTGCTCAACGCGTGATTCATACACACCAGGAAGGCGTCCGACTCCAGGTGCACCGCGCTCACCGCCATGTTTTTAAGTGCTGTTTGGACGAAGATTTGGGTGACAAGTTAAAAACAAGGAAGAGCTCTACCGGGTCTGCGTTGCACCAAAATCATCCCGTGTAGCTGCACAGCCGCCCGCCTGCGTTCCGCTCCTGCTTCTTCTTCTTCCTAATTGGTTTCTGGCAGTGTAGACGCTACCAGGCTTATTACTGCCCTCCTCAGGAACAAAACGTAACTAACACAACCACACTTCATATTGTCACGTATAAACCTGAATCATGCAGGAGCTGTAAAACTGCTTGTGTGATCAGCTGGTGATTCTGACTTTGGACAAAGAAAGTCTTCAAGGTCTGTCATTGTTTTAGAAAAAGTATTTCTCTCTGCTGTATTTGGTGCATTCCAGGAAAACATTCAGTTTGATGTAGTTCCTATCATGTGCAAGTTCTGGTTTAACTTTAACCTACAGTGTCTGAGTATAAATCTGCATTTTTTTTTTTTTTTTTTTACAGAATCCTTCAGGTAGCAGAGAAGTTCTGGTTTTGGTAATATGAGGATGAAACCCTAACCCTCCATAATCCCTGCCACTCGCTTTCAACACACTCTTTGATTTTTCCTCTGACTTCCTCTCTTCCCAAAGATATGTTTACATCCATCTCTGTTTCTTTAGGATGGCCTTCGCTGCATAATCAGCTGTTTCATCTCTCTCTCAGCTCCAGCATGCAGCAGAGTCTGACTGCACAGCCAGTCCTCCGAGCTCGAAACAGGACAGATCAGATCTCATTAACAAGGCCAGGCCGGGCTTTTGATTCACCTGCTTTTAAAGCCATCAGAGCGGCTGCTGAGTCTGAGCAAATGAGAACTTTGTTTGGTCTCGTGTCCTCTGTCCACCACAAAGCCCAGAGAACGGCTAATAACTCTGTGAAAACAGAGCCTCCATCTGTGATACGCTGGTTGATCTTAATCCCAGGCTGAGACACATACACCCCAAATCCTGTTTTCCCACAGCCTGGGGCCCCAGAGCTTGCTTGGTACTTTTAAAAGAAAACTAAAAACCTTTTTTTTTTTTTTTTAAGTCTGTCTTTTTATGGTCACGAGTTACCATAAAGTATCATATCTTTGTACGATTTAAAGAATATGCTCCATTTATCCTTATTTATTCTCATCAGTACTGTGGACAGTGTCGCTTGTTGCCTTATTTAGGAGCTTCAAAATAGTGAAATGCAGAGTCAAAATGATATTTATTAAACCTGACCAGCAGGTGTTGCACTGTGTGTGTGTGTGTGTGTGTGTGTGTGTGTTTGTTTGTTTTTGGTGTCAAATGAATAAAGGACTGAGCCGAAGGTACATGGATTCTCTCAAGCTTAAGGGAACACCGGAGAGCTCATTTCCAGTTAAAATGTAACAACTCGACAAATTTTCCAAAAGTAGATACAGTGCTAGAAGGGCGCCCCTGGTGGCCACTGAATAAACACTGTGCTGATTGGCCATGTGTTGTTTTGATCAGCTAAAGAAGAAAAATCCACCACACTCCACTGACTCCTCACAGTTCACACACACACACACACACACACACACAGAGAGAGAGAGAGAGAGAGAGAGAGAGAGAGAGAGAGAGAGAGAGAGAGAGAGAGAGCTGTCTAGAAGCTCCACTTAGTTTCTATTTTTTTCTTACTTTTAAATCAGCAGGAGGACAGAAAGTAGATGTTTCAGCTTTACATGCCTTACAAAGAGCATAATGAAAAATGAAGTGGAGTCTCTGGACAGTTGGATGTGTGTGCCAAACTTTTCTTTTCCATTGTCAAGTTTGACTAAAATTCTTAACTGTAGCCAGAATGTGAGCAGGCGTATATCTCAGAGTCTGGCATGTTTCAAGTACTGCTATGAAAATGTTTGAATCCTGATGTGAAACAAGCTGGAATGATGAGACATGGAAGAAATGATTCACTTCTGGTGAAAATCCTACATGTGTCTTTTTTTATTATTATTATTATTTGACAACTGCTGCATTGTTGGTGGAGGTGTGAGTTCTGCTGAGTGCCATCTAGTTATTGTTTGTGTCAGTGCAGAGTTTTAGTGTCCCATTGTCTCAGTGCTATTATTTCATTAGCCTTGGCTTCCGTTTACAGTAGAGCTTTGTTGTCTTATGGTCTCAATGCTGTTTTGGAGGATTTCATTATTAGGATTTCAGTGGAGACCTTTAGTGTCTTAAACTCTAAAAGCTGTTATTTCATGAGAATTAGTTTCCTTGGAGAGTTTTCATGTCTTGTGATCTAAATGTAGTTTCAGAGACTTTCTTAGAAGCTGCGCGCTCATTCTCCCTCATCAGAAATTTGTGTGTCTCCTCTGTAATCAGTTATCATTCCATATGGTTACACAGTGGAATCCAGGGACCACAGGGGTCCTCGAGGGTCTCACAGGGGGTCGTCAGCAAAATGAGGACTAGTTTACTTTTGTTGTAATTTAATTCACTAAAAATTGTCAGTGTTCAAGTATGACATTGGAACAATTTAACACTTTGAAACCTAATTAAATTCAGTTGACTTTTTATTTTCAAATCATGAGCTAATCAGCAATTAAAAAAAAAAAAAAAAACATTCTAACATTATTGTGGAGTCAGAAATGGTTTTCCTAAAGCACCACTATGAAGAACTATTTTCAGTTCCAGTTGGTCCATTTTTTAAAATGCGAATTGAGAATTAATTTCTATTTCCATGTATTTTTTTCTCTCTTCTTTGATTACACCATTGCTGGTTCCTTATGGCTCTTTGAGGCTCCATTTAGCCCTTTGAAGAACCATGGCTCTTTAAAGAACCATGGCCTGAAATGTTTCTTTGTGAAAGCAGAAAAGGTTCTCCTATGGCATCACTCTGAAGAACCATTCTGAGCTCCAGATAGCACCTGTCTTTTTCTGTGTAAGCTATTGTAGGCAAAAAGAGTGGCCTTTTTCCTGAAAGAGAAGAGAGAGCCTTTCCCCTGAGGAGATGTGACAGAGTCTCATTACTGTGTGTAGAAATGGGGATATTAAAGGATATGTTACAGGTTTTGCCATGTGGGATTGTTCAGTTTTACACACGGGACTGGAGTTGAAAACCAAAACAGCATACATCTGTCCACACTCTCTTACAGAAAGTAAGTTTGAAATCTCCAATGAAGCTGAGGTTATGTTTACAGTGTGGATATTTCAGGAGGACATTTACACCTTGACAAATACTTTGCTCACATTTAACCAACCTGTTTAAGTTTAACACAAAGAAAAGTACCTGGGTAATTTGACATGCAGAACAGCAGCCGAGAAACTGTCCCCACATTCTCCCAACAAATTCAAGACTCGGTGCCTGACAGTTCATCTGTGCTCTCCGGCTTTTCTCCTCCTCTTTCCCTGGTGTCCTGGCTCCACCCCTGAGAGGTTTTAAAGGCCACCTGGTCACCTGAGACAGCTCACTGTGGTCAGGGATCTCTCTCTCCACTCTGTCACTGTCTCTTCTTTACTTGTTAGCTCTCTTAACTGCTGTTCAGCCTGAGCAACTCTTCTCTTGCCCTCATCCCTCCTTCCTTCACTGTTTTTCTCTATCTCACAACCTATCCATCTCAGTCTTAACAGTTTCTCTGTCTCCCATCGATCAGTCCATCCCCTTTTCTATCTCTGTTTCTTCATCTGTCAGTCTCCTCATCCCATAGCACCTTTCACTCTCCATCCAGCCCTCCATCTCTCCCTCCACCATGAGTCTGAGTCGTACCAAGCGGATCAGCTCCAGCAGCTCGGTTCGGAGCAGCAGCGGGACAAGGAGGCTGAGCGGTTTCGGTGCAGGTCAGGGGGGTTTCAGTGGCATCTCCTTGAGCAGCAGCTCTCTCTATGCAGGCACCAACGGGCATCACCACGGCCTGGCTGCCCCGCTGGCGTCCCTTTCAGTTAACAAGAGCCTGCTGGCTCCCCTCAACTTGGAGATCGACCCCACCCTCTCCATGAGCCGAGCCCACGAGAAGGAGCAGATCAAGAGCCTCAACAACCGCTTTGCAAGCTTCATAGACAAGGTAAAGAGACTAATGAGAAACATAAGCTGACATTACTGGGATACTGAATCAAGAGAAGTTCATTTTCTGGAAAAAAAAAAAAAAAAAAAAAGGGTGGCCCAGTTCAGTTGGTCCAGTTATTAGAACCTGCAGAGCTGCTGGCTTCATTCAAGACATTCAGGTTAATGCAGTTACCCAAGTGGTAGGATATGAAACCAGCAGCAGGACTGAAAATTCATTTCAGTTCATATTTAAAAAATGTGAATACAATTTGAGCACCAGATGTTACTCTTATCTCACTACCATTCATTTCTATGCAAATACATATATATATAGGTTTGATATGGTAAAAAAAAAAAAAAAAAAAAAACTGTAGAAGCAGCAAGTATTACAAAGAACAAAGTTAAACTTTCCCTCATAAGTAATTAATGACTCTAAAAACACAAGTGATGCTGGAACTAACAACACAAGTTGATAACTTACGATTGGTAATATTAATTACATCTCACTAATACACTACAGCCACACAGCAGCACATGCTTATTTTATTGAATAGATACTGATTGAACATAACAAAAAGCTAGATTAGAGAAAATGGACACTTTCCCTGTCTAATAACCTGGTTAGTGAACATATCGTCTTCTAATTATCTCAGGGCCCTATACTGATAATATACTGAAAGTAAAAATTCTAGCTAATTCCTAAAGTATTTTCACAGATAAGATACTGCACTTGCTGTATAGCTTCTTACAATCTTCTCATGTTGATAACATGATTCTGACAAAAGAGACACTGTAAACATCATTATATGCTACATTATTGATTAATACTACACTAGATTAGGAATGACTTCATAATGTTTTGTCTTCATAAAAAGTGTTATCAAAAGCTTTTACCCTGCCTGTCTGTACTGAGCAATAATTATGTAATTATGAAGCATCAGGAATATCTTCTATAAAAGTTTCACTCTCATTAACAACGTCTCATCCCTCTCAAGGCTCTGACTGTACATTGTTAAGCAAGAGATAGAGGCAAAAAAAAAATTGATATAATGTTATGAAGGCTTTTCAGGACGTAAAGGTAGGTTTCAATGAGCCAGCCAAAATACTGACAGTAAAAATTCTTCTCTTCACATTGGCTAGATTGTGTTTCATGACTACATGTTGCTTTTGCTTTTTTAAACTCTGTCAAAACAGTGCTTGTTGCTGCATGCCCTATTGCACACAGTAAAAACTATTTCCACCCTCTAAAACTAAAACAACGTCTTTTCTCCAATAAAATCCAGGCAGCTATGACTGAAATCTTCCATCGCATGCACTCCAACAAATATTGAATCCTGCATTTTTGCCAAGCTAAGTGTTTGGATATTGAGTACATTAAGTACAATGTTAAGTACAATGTTGCGGTTTAGCACTGGGTGTTTAAAAATGGCATATAAACATGGGAAGCATTTACATTCAGGTTTCTATGAAGAAAACAGTCAGAAAACATTTCCCACAGATGGAATGACTAGCTCTGTGATAATGTTGGACACTGATACCCTACTTAGGGAACATCTCCGCTTTCTCACGGACTAGGTAACACACTCTCACAATAGAGGCATTGTTGACTCCTCACATCAGAGATACACTTCAGGCCCTGCAGTCACAAAACCCACTAAAGGAGTGCTGTGCTGGCTGATGGTCAGTTTTTTCCATCTAGGTCACTGTAAAAGTGTAAATAAATTAGCTCTTTTAACTAGAGTGAAGTAGCAGTAGTAATTAAAGGGCCACAAACAATATTGACATGATATAGACCTGGAATTCAGTCTGCCCACAGTCTTTGGCATCCCCACCCACGATTATATCCATGCTATTTGGCTATAGGTCTTGTTTAGAACAAAGCAATGACACACACTACAATTGCATTATCTATTACAACCAAAGTGCAGACAGAAGTTGCCTAAGCATTTTTGTTTAAAGCACACAGGAACAATTTTTGACTCATTTGCCTCATTTTGTTGTCAGCTGCCTCAAGCATTGCTCATTTACATTTCCTACTCTGTCATAACTAATGTTGCAAAACTATAGTTTTAAGTTTTGTCTTTCTTGAGATACACTCCTGTATTCCATGGTCAAAGTGCTGATCCAGGGTTCATGTCTGAGTCGTGACCCAAAGGTTGTTTGCAAAAAGATTAAAAATTAGTCCCAAAATACTGTGGATATTTAAATTGGTAAAAGTTTTTAAGTATTTATGAGATTCTGTAGTGTAAGGTAAGTAACGCACCGCTGGCAAGAAGGTCTCTGATCCAAAAAACAGGCAAGTTTGATTACAGTGTAACCTACTGTATCAGTTTTAGAGCAGGGGACAAATATATTTTGAACACTGTGCCTCCAAAAAATCACTGATCTATGGCTCTGGAAATGGGATGGTCAATGTGACCACCAGACAAATTACATACACACAGTAGAGCCCTTGTTGGCTGTTTTTTGGGCTGTCCAGATCTGTTAAGTTGCTACACTGCACAAGGTGGGATAACTTCACTCCTGAGTCTTGTTTCTTAACTATGGTCACATATTTTGTTCTATGTTCATTTGCCCGGGATAGCATTTATGATTCAGTGTCACAGACTCACACCTGCTAGCTGAGCCAGTCCGAGGGTTTGAACCAGTGATATTTTATCCACAAGACCCTTTCTCCAATATTAAGGCCACTCATAACAAAATGAAGAAAACTGATCAAAGGCAGGGTCAAGATTTTAGGTCAAGGTGACACATCAATAAACTGACCTTACAAGCACTAGAGTAATCCAACTCCCACCAGGCCTCAGTGAGATTGCAACATCAAAGAACTTGTTTATTCATGCAGGGAAGAAACTGCTTCGATGCAACAAGCAGACATTTTTTTATTTGTGGTGAGAAGATAATCCAGAAGCAATCTGCATGCTATTTTATAAAAAGCAACAGCAGCGTATCAGTGATGCAATATTACTGGTCAGTCTGATCTTATTCAACAATGCTGTTTGTTGTAGAAATGGAAACACACTTGCACTGCTGAACCACCAGTATGAGGCAGCAGAGACTCGCCCTCAAATCTAAAAAAAAAAAAAGAAGCAGAAACTCTCTGTATATATCTGGGATTTTAACAGCCGTTTAAACACAGAATCACCAGTCTCGGGCCAAAGGATATTTAAGCTCTCTGTCCCATTTCCGTCCCATTGAGCTGGGCTGTAACCTGATAAATCGGGTCAGATGCGTTGTGGCCTTGTCCCAGTGGGGATTGTTCCCCGAGAACAGAACACAGGCTTTGTGTGGGAGGGAGAGGGCATAATAGACAGAGGATACACTCGGCTGCAGGCAGGAAACACAAGCTGGGCAGATTCAGGTTTGGAGTCAGGGTGTTGGCACGGGGACAGTGAGCTAAAGTTGGTCATCTGCTGGAATGATGCTCTTTGTCCAGCCTTTTGTTTATCCAAGGAAGGCATTTTGGATGAACATCCACTCTTTCTTTCAAAAAACAACCCTGTCTAATATTCATGTAGTTGTGCACCTGTACAACTGGGAGATGACCAGTAGCTGTTGAACAAATGATCCTTCCTGTTTGCCTTGTTTCAGGCTTCAAAAGAGACTTTATTATTAGATTTTATTAAATGTGATCAGTTCATGATCAGTTCACAGTCAAAACCCACACAAAGATCAATCATGTCTGCATTCAGCTGTTCATGGCCATATTGCTCGCCAATGTTGATGCCTGCTATAACCTGTCACCTATGTCCTTTTCTATCTTGCTTGCCCACCTGCCTTTCCCAGGTGCGTTTCCTGGAGCAGCAAAATAAGATGCTGGAGACCAAGCTGGAGCTGCTGCAGGGCCAGGGCGTGGGCCGCTCCAACGTGGAGCCTCTGTTTGAGGCCTACATGGCGGGTCTGAGGCGCCAGATGGACCTGGTCAACAACGACAAGACCAAACTGGACGGAGAGCTGAGGAACATGCAGGGCCTGGTGGAGGACTACAAACACAAGTAAATCATGTTCTAATGGTAGAAAGCTGATAATACTAGTCTGAGCTGGGAATATAACCTGACTGGAGTGAGTGAAAACTAAGCCGACTTTACGTTGAGTGCTGTGGTAGTACAGTGTTGAGAGAATCATTGTATATAATAAATATTTTATTCACCTTTTGAGCTAAAAGCTATGAGCCTTAAGAAGTGATTTCAATGTGCAGGTCATTGGTCCCACACTTTGTGCCACTCCTTTATTTTAAATATTTACATCTGCCAGTTTTTATGCCAAATGCAATCCCCACAATGCCCATAAATTACAAGGATTCAGTGTTCCCTTCGAATATTTTATATTCAAATTTTTTATTTTCTTTTATTTCTTATTCTCTATTTTCTTTTTATTTTTATTGTTAATGTCGTTATTGGTGAATTTGTGGGTCTGAAGACAAATAGTATCTACATGTGAGTCTTAGTTTGAAAATACTAAAAAAAAACCTTTGGCTTAGAGGATGAAACCTGTCAAGTTTGATGAGTCTATGACCTTCCCTGTAGTACCACCAACAGGGAAGGTGCAGAAGCAAATAAAACCAGAAAGCACATCACCAAACGATCACTGTAAAGCAACTGTAATGTAACATAAGAAGCTGAAGGTCATGCAAGTCCTGGGAGGAAACTTCAAAATTATGTTCTTTATCATATTTCAAGTTAAATCTAAAATGGTTTTGCACTGCTACAAACCAGTGTGTTCCATAAGTGATGCTGTTCTTAAACACAACTACCATGACATCCTTGTGTGCCACTATAACTGATTCCCTGCCCTCATTTTTCTCCTAGATATGAGGAAGAGATCAACAAGAGAAACAACCTGGAGAATGACTTTGTCATCTTAAAGAAGGTCAGCACACACACACACACACACACACACACACACACACACACACACACACACACACACACACACACACACATGCACACAAACACACGTTTCCCCTGGTGGTCATTTATTCCCTCATAGGTGTGGTGAGTCAGCCCAACCTTTCTTTTGTCCTTACTGTCCTTTCTCTCTTCTTTCTCTCTCTTTCTGTTATGTGTCCTGTGTGGGTGTGTGTGTGTGTGTGTGTGTTTTTGTGTGTGTGTGTGTGTGTGTGTGTGTGTTCAGGATGTGGACTCGGCCTATCTAGTGAAAGCGGATCTGGAAGACAAGGTGGGAGCTCTGACTGATGAGATCAACTTCCTGCGCAGCGTCTATGAGGAGGTAGAATCACCCCAATGCTTCTTTCAAACACTGAGAATGATCAAAAGGCACATTTCCCCATGCTTTTCCCCATGCTTTTTTATTTATAATTTATAGATTTGACTCTTTTTTTCTCTCCTTCATCAAATTAACAATCAAATGAGGGTTTTGCTCTTCATTTTGTTGTCTACATGTCACTAATGAAAAGTGACATGCATCATGTATTATATGCATATCCTGTTGTTTCACTGTGATGATTAGATTTCAGTGTAACATGTATTCCTCTTAATACCACTTCTGTCACCTGTCACTTACATTTCATTTCTCCAACCCCGGCCAGGAGCTGCGCGAGCTGCAGGCCAGTATCAAAGACACGTCTGTGGTGGTGCAGATGGACAACAGCCGCAGCCTGAATATGGAGCAGATAGTAGCCGAGGTCAAAGCCCAATATGAGGAGATCGCAGCCCGCAGCCGCGAGGAGGCTGAGGCCTGGTACAAAAACAAGGTGAGGTCAGGGAAGCCAGGACTCAATGAAAATCCTGTGTACACGCTCAAAGGTAGTCAGGTCCACACCCATATGTCTAACTGTCTTTAGACACTTTCTGGGAGACATTTGTTTTGTTTGGCTCGTACATTTCTCACGTCTGGTTTGAAGAATCTTTCCCACCAACAGTAATATCAGAATTTGTACAGTGACAACATACGGCATGTGTTAAACAGTAGGTGACCCAGTGGCACATGAACCTCTAACCTTTTAGTGTGAGTGCAATGAGAGATTATAGGTCTATAGAGAGATATTCTGCCAAGAAAAATATTTGAGGCCACCTCCAAGGGCAAACGCAGAGTACTAAAGCTGGGCTAAAGAGAATCAAATGAGCTGGACTTTTATATAAAATCATCTCTCTAAATCAGAGTTAGTTTTTTTCTGTGGATTGGTGAGAATGATCAGATGATGTTTAAGACAGACATTTCTACGTGCTTAGATGAACGAAATCTGGAACCATGTAGGGAAACAAATATTAGAAATATTGGGCAGTGTAACAATACTGGTAATAGTCCAGGTAAATATTGGAAACCCAATGTAGTGATCATTTTGTAGCATTTAGTCCCATTGACTGCCATATAGTGTACTGTTTAGCAATTGCTCAGCACTGCCCCTGATGGCCAAAAGTCTGTACTGCACTGTTTTATGGCTCACAGCAGTCAATGGCCGTGGTCAGGGGCGCCGTATATGGGGGAAAAGTTAGGACAATTCCAAGGGCCCTTGCCTGACAGGGGCCCCAGAAAAATAGGTAAAAACGAATATAAAATTATTAAACCATCATCGAGTAAATACGTGCAATAAGTACATAATCTGTCTGTAGGTCAAGCTGATAATGAGAACCATGCAGACTCAACCACCAAAATCTGTGCTTATTCCATGTTTGTTGTTAGTTCAATCTAAAGGGTCCTCACTTCAGTGCAATATTACATAGTGCACCTTTACTCTGTGTTTAATTTCGTTTTTGTTAATATTCACAGCAGCAGTAGAAACCCTCTGCAGCACTGCCCTCTGGTGGCTGAAACCTGAGTGATATAATTGCAGGTGTTTGATATTGACAGCAGCCAAAAATACCTGCTGCCACTTCACATGCCTGGAAGTTTCAATGCTTAGAGGGAATCAGAGGTTTTCTGCTTTATGTGATTTAGTGTTATCTAAGTTTACCTACTCATTAATGGTGATCATTTTAAGATAACAAGGTTTCTTTCTTTTCTGTGAGTCTAGCTCTTACATTTCCAAGCTCTGCACCCAGTGGGACGAGGCAGTGAAGCGCATAATATGGACACTTGTCTCTCTGTGTGTAGTTTGACCAGATGTCGGTGCAGGCCAGCCAGTTTGGAGACGAGCTTCGCATTGTGAAGGGAGAGGTGGCCGAAGTCAACCGAATGATCAGCAGACTGCAGAGCGAGATAGAGGCTGTCAAAGCACAGGTATACAAACACACAGCATCATTTTCAACAGCAGTGTTTCACTGTCCAATTTGTTTCATCTTTTCATTGTTTCTTTGTTTTTGCTCGAGAATTACTGTAGAGGATAAATACGTTGGAAACAATTTCCACATTGGTCTTTCAATCCTTCCTCCTCCTCCCATTGACAAAAACTGTGAAAGTTTTAGCTCTGTGTGCTCTGGAAGAACAAGACCTTATCCATGTTTTTTCCAGTGACACAATCCATCAGATTTCTTGCTAAATCCAACCCACAATGTAAAATGCAGTCTAGACATTGGTAGAAGCTGCCAGTATCCTTGCCAGTGATCTTGTTTGTTTAAGTTAATTCTACTAATGCTTCACAGTTAATGTGGTAATGATTTCTTGATGTTAAAAGTCCGCATACAGCACCTTTAACACCCAGGAAATTCGTTAAGACAGCAGAAAGTTCAAGATTAGTCATTCTCTCATCCATCTCTTTCTGCTCCCTTTTTACTGTCCACCAATCTACCAACACACACACACACACACACACACACTTAAACACACCTCTACAGCGTAGCGGTCTGGAGAACCAGCTGGCTGAGGCTGAGGAGCGTGGAGAGCTGGCTGTGAAAGAGGCCAAGGCCCGGACAAGGGACCTGGAGGACGCCCTGCAGAGGGCCAAGCAGGATATGGCCAGACAGCTCCGAGAATACCAGGTGAGCGAGGGAAAGAGGGAGAGGAAAGAGCAAAAGAGGGGAGGGAGGAGGCATGGAAGAAGGAAGAAAGACAGGAGGGCAGGGCAGCAGGAGGGAAGGTAGTGAAAGATGAAGGAATTCTCCTGCTATGAGGATTAGGTCAGGGGTGTCATCCTGTTCGTTGGAAACATGTGGGCATGTAAAGCCCTTTGAGACTGTAAACAGTGATAATGGGCTCTAAATAAACCTGAACTTGAACTTGGAGGGGGAGAGAATAAGGTAGGTGGAAAGAAGGGAGGGAGAGAGAGAGAGAGAGAGAGAGAGCACAGCTTGGAGCATAGAGGAAGGAAAGAAGCAGGGGAGAGAGGGAGGAAGGATGGTAAGGAGAAAGGAAGACAGGAAAGGAGGAAGGGAAGAAGAGTGAGAGGAAGAGAAGAAAAAGAAAACAAGGGACAAAGTGAGGAAGGTAGAATGAAAAGCTAGAAAAAGACAAAGGCAGATATTGTAGTCATGCTATACCATCATAACCGCTACTAGGAGCTTTATACTGGGAAAACCGTTCAAATCTTCTCCCCACTCATACTTCTTGGAAATTGGGAATTTTCTCCCTCTGTATGATTTCTTCCACTCTGAACAATTTTGACAAGCATGGATTTCATCATTAAGTGTCACCACTAATAATACTTGTTACAGGTCCCTAGGCCCTCTCTGTAAGCCTCTTTACATTTTGCATTAGTATTGGGTTTTAGCCTGTAAATCTGTGTTGGTTTTAGCTGTGATAATGTCACAATGATTTGAGCAATTTGTTGTCAGAACGAGTTGTCAGATTGCCACTCTCTCCAATTGTGCTCAATATCACAAAAACACCAGCTGAGGTTGTCAATGAATGCAACATGTCAATGTGTTAGAAACTGACTGACGGAATTCAAAGCTTGACTGACATTTTCACTGCTTGTTGTTTCCACGAGCAATCCAAAATTAACATCTCCACCAACAGAACTGACAGGGAGGCTTCCTTTTCTTCCTGTCGGTGTCAGGTGATTGACAGGAAACAGGAAACGCTATGGAACATAATACACACACTGATAAGAAAACACTCATCTCGGCACAATGAAAAAAGGATATATCAGACTGACCAAACCCAATGAAGCCTACATGTTTACAGTGATGGATTATTTCACTCTGTGGATGTTTTTCATATAAGAATAAAGCCCTGATAAGCCCCAACTGTATTGACTGTGTGCAGACACCAGTGAAGATCCTTGACCACTGGCACTAACATAAAGCAAAAATGAACTTTGGTAGTGTTGGGTTGTATAGTTCCCTGGGTGTGATGAGTCCTCGTGGTGGTGAAATATCCTCATTAGTTGCTCTGTGCTCCCCTGGGCTGTTAATCCACAGTACTGTGTTTCTGTCTCGCCATTCACTTCTATGATGCAGGTCCCACATAACACTTTTAGCACATAAAGGAATGTGAACAAAGTAGATAATGCTTTGTTCAGTGTTGATTCAAGACACACCAATATTTTCCTTTAATCACATTAATATTTTAGTATCAACATAAAGATAGTGTGTACTCAAACTCATACAAAAATCCTTTCCGTCATCTTCCTCTTTACTCCCAGGATCTGATGAACCTGAAACTGGCCCTGGACATTGAGATCGCCACCTACAGGAAGCTGCTGGAAGGAGAGGAGGACAGGTGAGAGGAGGGAACAGGAACAAGACGAGGTGTGTTTGCATGAACCGGCATTGTGCCTACAGTGACTCCAGCAGGGATAGGCACCCATGTGCCACGGAGGACCAAGAACATGTGGGATATCATTGCAGCTACTCACTGCAGCATCTGAATTCACCGATTCACAAACAACCAACCAGTGAAATTAGCTGCTGTGCATAGGTGTTTGGCTGAAATGAAACCCTGCAGGCTCTGAGCCCTCTGTGGACCATGGTTGCCTCCCTCTGGCCTACAGCACACCATGTAACCAGTGTTTCTTTCTCTGCAGACTTGGACAGCAGTCTATCCTCCACATCCAGTCTGTTTCCAATTACAGTAAGTCATAGACTCAACGGGGGCACTGTACAGTTCTCCAACTCACTGTTACACCCAAAAGCACCTTTCCTAACACTTGCATTTTAAGTTAAACTGATTTCCTGGGTTTGTAAACAGAGTGTCAGGTCTCTCCTCCATCCCTCCATCCCTCTCTCTTTCCCTCTGTCCCTCTCTCTCCAGGTACTAAAAGTACTAACGGCTACCATAGTACCACCAGCTCCCCTGCCCCTAAACTGCTGATAAAGACAACTGAGACCAGAGACAGCTCCAGATTCAGCATTCACTGAGAGGACACACACATACACATACACATACAGACACAGACACACACACACACACACTCAAAACAACATTCACTGGCATGCACACGTATATGCATGCAAATACACATGCATTGCATACAAAAGCACATGTACGCACACAAACACACAACTGCACATTCACACAAGAAAAAACATTATATAAGCATATATTGTGTACAAGTTTAAACACGCACAGATAAAACACACACACACACACACACACACACACACACACACACACACACACACACATATGCATGCTCCTACATATTGTTGATGACAAATCATTTTCTTGTGTTTGCATGTTTCAGAAGCAACTCAGAGTGGATCAGGGTGCAGGTGGACATTTAATTACTAACCTTTACTTACTGGAATAATGAAGCAGAACTACATATATATCATGGGTAAATATACATTATGGGTATATTGTCATTCTCAGACTAAGACTTGTTTAAATATTTAGGACCCAGTGGAGAGGGACATATTGTGTACCTTGTTTTTTTATTAGACAACAGTAGAATGTTATATACTCATGTAACCTATGGTGAAATTATTAGAATATAAAAACATTACAGTTGTACTCTTGCAGATAATTTTGGGGATATTCTAGAAGAGGTGCTTATGTAATTTGGAGCTGTGCAATTTATTTGCAAACACAGCGTTTTGTATATTTAGGTAAGACTATGGCAACTTAGTTTTACTGTTTGAATTACAAGTTTTGCTCATCACAACTGTGCTG
Organism: Myripristis murdjan; assembly: GCF_902150065.1. Taxonomy (NCBI): domain Eukaryota; kingdom Metazoa; phylum Chordata; class Actinopteri; order Holocentriformes; family Holocentridae; genus Myripristis; species Myripristis murdjan. The sequence goes on from NC_043984.1 coordinate 8,240,769, forward strand.
TAATTGTGAAAATTTGGCAGTTGTTTAAAATAAATGTGCATTTTACCAACAGATGTGTTAATAGGCTGTTGTTCTGTACTGCCTTTGTTGCTTCTGCTCTCTCTGCAAAGAACATAAAAAAATATGCTGCAAGCTTAAGTGTGATTTTTCTTCTCTGGTTTATCCATTAAACAGACTTCAAATCAAATTAATATCAAAATGATTTAAAATATTCAAAAATAAATACCCTATTTGTATATTCAGATTTTATTATATGGTCTAAATTCATTTCAGTGTGCTTCTTTAAGGGTGGCCCTATGAAGAGATGTACTATGCAAAGCACTAGAAAAGTGCTTCGTGTAAATCCTGAAGAAAAAAAAAAAGTCCCTTAATGGAAAACTACTCCTTCACATTAAGCAGTGATCACGCTGCAGTTACAGTATGAAAGCCTATCATCACTTTCCAGCTCTGTCATCTGCGCACTGTGATGGTGCATCATCAGCATTATGCAACCACGACCACCCATAGTGCACATCAGGCGGTGACATCACTTGGTTTACCTGACGCCTGGGCACTAAGCACACAGTCGTGTCAAGCTGTTCTCTGTATGACAAGTTCCTTCGTTCCAAAATCAACTAAAAATATTAACTTTCCATTCTTAGATTGCAAAATCACTTTGGTCTTCAGTTTAGGCAGGGAAAGCACTGCCCATAATGAAGTTACAACCACAGTACGGTGCTGTTTATTTGTTGATGTATATCCTAATGTGTGAACATGGTAAGTCTACAAACACCTGCTATGTGATTATCCATTCTACTGTCTGTCCCTGCACCTACTTCACACTCAGCCTGCCAATGTTTCTTCCACTTTTATTCTCACTAAGCTTTTTCTTGGGAGTTCCTTCAAAACTTGGTGGTGTTGGGTTGGCTTGGCCTGGGTTGCTTAGTTATCTTTCCAATATTTAACATGCTGTGTGCTCTGCTCTGTGTCAGTATGTTTAAGTATTACATCATTTTGTTATGTGATTACTTGTTGATTAGTTAGATCTCTGTAAGTTTGTACTCTGTAAAGTCCTTTTTGACATGCTTGTGACAAAGGGTATTATAAATTCAATGACTTGACTTGAGCTTCTTTCTCTTCTTCAGCTTAATAAGATAACTAAAGAGTAATGACATGAATATAGTATTTTTACTTTACACTGTTTAACTCAGGTCAAATCAAGAAAATCAATAAACACAAATCATCTATAAATTAAACAAAAAATACATAAAACAAACAGCATCACAACTAAATTGGTGTTTTTGTTGTGGGATAAAAAGTGACATGTGCCCTGTGTGTCGAGTGAGAAAGACATGGGGCCCGTTTCCACCGCCGGAACTTCGGGGTAATTTTACGGGGCCGGGGCCGTTGTCGTGTGTCTCCACCGCAGGAACTACCCCGAAGGAGAGAGTTCAGGAACCTTTACAGGGGCTAAAAAACGGCCCTGCGTCAGGGTAGGGACTCTGAACTCCTGGGTGGGGCTTGGGGTTTACTTGGTGCTGATTGGATTTACTCACGGCCCGATGTGGTGTCAACAGAAAGCAACAAAATAGCTGGACGCTAGTGTTAGCTTTAGCTAGTATGATGATCCCGCTTCCAGGCCGCCGCCATCAGCAGCGAGCAGCCACTCGGCCGTCATTAAGGATTCCAATCTAATTTAAATATATTTTATTATTATTCATGTTGCTGCTGTTTTCTGTTTGTTTGTTTGTTTTGTTTTAAATTGATTTATTTTTCATTTATTTTATTTATTTATTTATTTATTTTGTTAGTACAAGTCACTACAAGTCACTATAACCTGTTATAGCAGCAGTATCACGGATGAAAAAAATAGCATTAAAGTAGTTTATGATAAAGTCTGCCAACTCACCATACTGATTAATTATAAGAACATTAGAGGAATATTTAGAGTGATTCTCAGCGGGAAAATCAAACCGCCTCATATTGATTAATGTCTATTACTACTACTACTACTACTACTACTACTACTACTACTACCAATGATAATAATAATAATAATAATAATAATAATAATAATAATAATAATAAAAGTTATGCTTATATTAATGACGGCCGCCAGGTGTCGCAGTTTCCTGACTTTTCAGCAAAACCAAACTTCTCTTGGCGGAGGGAAGGAGGGGTGTGAAGTGTGTGTGTGTGTGTGTGTGTGTGTGTGTGTGTGTGTGTGTGTGCATGCGTGTGTGTGTGTATGTTTGTGTGTGTTCAGTATTATGATGTTTATAGTAATTTTTGCAGCCACAGGGTGGCGCTTTAACATTTACTGACTCTCAACAAGGAGAAGCAAGTCAGTTTTGCATGATAGTATGCAGAGTAGTATGCCTGCAAGCCAATAGTCTGATTAAGTATTTTTGTAATTACCATCGTGGGTACTGTTGACTGACACATATTGTCCTATACAGATGAAAACAATAGGCTAATACTGATAAATTACCATCTTTATTTTGTGGATTTTTAAATGTATTACTTACTATTTTTTAATTATGTAATTTATTATTTTGTACTGTTGTTTTGTAGTATTTGTAATGTGTATTATTTTCTAATGTAATCTTGTAATGTTTTGCAATATTATTTTGTAATGCTCAGACAAATATTTATATACTATAACAAGAAAGGAGGATTTATCATTACAATTATTGTTGTTGTTGTTGTCGTCGTTGTTGCTGATTTATGTGTGAATAAACAAATTTATTTATTTTAGTAGCAGCAGTAGTAGTTGTATTACTGTTATGCCTAGTCTTATTCAGTGAAGGATGGTATTGCTTTTCAAAAGGCAAACATAAAATTGGCACACCAGCAATACAACAAATCAGTAAACAAATAAATAAATCCTAATTTAGTCAAAGTCACTTACAGAAAGTACCAAGTACAAGGAAGTCTGAACTCAGGGTGCTGGTAGTGATAAACGAAAACACAGAGCGAGCGCTTTAGGTGTTAGTAGTTCCGTGCACAGCCCACAGCCTCGCGGGACAAACTGATTTAAATGTTAACTTTGCAACGCAAGGAATAAGGTAAAGTAAGTATATATATTGTAAAACTATAGCGTAGTTGAGTTGTAAATCTATAATTGTAGTAATATTACAGTTACTGCCCACAGTGATGGGAGTCAGGTTGCCTAGTAACGGCTGGTTGGAAGCAGCACGAGGACAGAAGGGGGTTGGGCAAGCGGAGCGTCCCTGCCTCGGTTTGCTCGCCTCCGATTGGCCGCAGCCGAGCAGTTTTCGCGCCAACGCGCTGCATTGTGGGGATGGGTAGCGGAAGTCCGTCCGGGGTTGATTGTTGTTTCGGTCCGGGCACGGCGTATCGTGTTTTGGTCGGTAGTTTTTAACTCGGGGTTTTGAACGAGATTAAACTGCAGCTCGGTTTTTACGAATGCGGGGAGACGACTCGCCAGATTCCGACTCGGGGAGGATGGACGAAAGTTCAGTCCGGAGGAGCCTGGAGACGCTGTGTCAGGAGTTAAACATGGACGAGCAGACTTCCACTGAGGCCATGGAAAACTTCTCAGCGATATGGAACACATACACTCTGGAGGTAGCTCCTGTCCGCCCAACACATCTGCTGCTGGCTAACTCTGCCGCTCTGAGTACAACTTATCATAGTCTTCTGTTGAAATGTTTTGACTTTTAAAGTTTAAAGCTTGCAAACTCAAACTTCAGTGCGGCGTGGAGCAGAAAAACAGCAGCAACTCTGTGGGGAAGTTGGGTTTACATGTGACGGGCAGCTGTCTAACGTCACGGCCATCTCTACTGAAAGCTGAAACACTAAACAGGTTCAGACAAAGTGAAGGGCCTCACTGTCTTCGTGGTTAATGGACGTGTCACGACATGACATTGTGCCTCTTCACACTTCCCCTCCAAGCAGTTTGTTTGCCTCGGCCAGTGATTACATAATCTCCGCACCCAATCTGATAGCATCGAGCTGATTGCCATGACATTTATCATTAATGTGCCACATGCTGGCAGAGATGGCATGGGAGGACAACATCAGACACATGCTGTTTAAATGCCACTGGCAGTCAGATCCACAATAACAGCCGCTCTCCTCCTTTATTACTCTATAAATTGACATTTGCCTGGTAAAGTGGTGGTAGGCTTTAGTCATTAATCCACTGTGGCAAGAGGATAACTTTACTGTGAGATACGTTGTGCTCTGATAGGACAGTGTTGTGTCTGTTGAGATCATATGTTTAGTGACTGGGTTAACTAATAATTAATACATGGTAGGAGTGGCATTCTTTAGCCATGTGGCTCATGGGTCGAGGTGATACGGACAAAATTAAATATAACAATATCTTCGACCTACCTTGTTACTGATACTGTGTCAATGGTGTAGATGACTGTTGATGATTCTTGATGCTTTCATAAAATATTTGCACATGAGATTTTTACTAAACAGATAACATATTGTGGATATGATGTCAAAGCAGGTACAAATAAATCATAAAACAGCTAGAACAACATAGAAAATTGCATTTCTTCACTGTAATGCAGCCTTTAAAACAACATTTATACCATATCATGATATTACAGTGTCTGAAATCTCACAAAGTATCAGTTTCATATGATGATAACAATAAGATCGATATATCACCCAGCCCTAATGTGTTTATCTATTCTGTGCAGCTTTGTTTGAGGTCTTTTGCGATTGAAGGACTATTGACAGCAATTGTCTGCCAACCCAGCTGTAATTGTTTTTGTGTTGCAGACTTGTTGTTAATGTTGTTGTATTTTTGCCATTGTCTGTAATTTTTGATTTGGTTGACATTTATAGTCCAGTGTTCCATCAACTTCAGTTGATGTTCATAACTTGGTGTTGTGGGGTGCTTTTGTTGGTCCAGTGACTGTCCTATTGTCTGTAAAAGAAGATTGCCTTTTTGTAGCAAAAGGTTATATAATGATGTTGTTTGTTTCTCTGTATTTGTGTGCCTGTTTGTTCTGTTCAAACTGCATGCAGCTTGTTTGGAGCACTCTGCTCCCACAGTAAATGTATAATCCTGTTATTATAATGGCACGATAATGATGATATTTATGTGCCTCTCCAGGGTGAGGTGGTCCACTGGCTGGCCTGTGCGCTGTATGCCGCCTGTAGGAAGGGATCCACTCCCACAGTGGGCAAAGGGCTGATGGAGGGAAACTGTGTGTCCCTCACCAGGATCCTTCGCACCGCCAAGCTCAGGTCAGTGTCTCCCAGTTCCAGACAAAGAAACTTTAATGTTTGACATGGTTTTATTTCATTTGTAGACTGTAGAATACAACGTAGTAACCAATCACAATACATGGTGTATAACAAAGAAGTTGTTGGAAAGTACAGAACAAAAAATCGCACATTAAAAAATATATAGATGTGCACTGCATAATTACAAAAAAAGTAATCCTGAGTGTAGAGTAAAAAGGCCTAAGGTGCATAATTTCACGCGCGCGCGTGCGCCCGTGCGTGTGTGCATCTGTGTGCCGTCTTTTGTGCAGTATCACATGTGGGGCCAGGGGACTAGTTCCCTAAATCAGGGATTTTCATGCAAGGACGCATATGTAGAGCTGCTGTCTGTCTTGAGACCCAGTATTGATTTTGTGTTGTAGAATAAAGTTGCTAAAAAGGTATTTAAGGTATCAAAGCACTTATATCCATCATTGCAGTGAATTCTACATTTGCTCTATATTTATTTGTGAAACTTTGTCTCATATTGAATATGAGCACATCAGTAAAAAAAAAAAAAATCTGTTATTTGTTGTTTAAATTTCTAGTTAATGTGATTTTTCAACATGGCAACTTTTCCAGGCAGAGAAAACAGCATCAGGCCCCTGAGAGCAAAGCCATAATAAATTAATTATCATCCTGTCATCTATGTAGTGCCTTTTTGTTTTTGAACAGTGAGCACGTTTACATGCACACCTTATTCCTGTATTAACCGGAATATTCGCAATATTCCGGTTGCGCACATGTCATGTAAACACGCACCGAACCCGATTAAGGTCATATTCCGGTTGGAGAGAATTCCGAATAAGCCCCCTGGAATATTCCTGTTCCAACCGGAATATTGGGGCTTGTAACCACCTTAGTCGGAAAACTCCCCGAACCGGAATATTCAGTCACGACTGCGCATGCTCGACTCACAAGGACTTGTGTGGCGTCTTCGTTGCTATGGTTACCTGCAAGCGGGGAAAACGGCATGGCGAACAGCAGCAAGAGCCAGGAGACTGCAGTCCGCCTTCAGCTAATGAAAGACTTAAATATCACGGAGTATATCCATGGGAGAAAACATAGAAATAGCGACAGAAGAAGAAGAAAAAGTAGAATAAGACGAGGAAGAAGACTTCTTCGTCTGTTTTTCCGGCAGACCAGACGCCTATACGCGTGCTGCTGCCCCCCGCGGCTGAGTGTCGCATTACGTCAGAGAGTGGAATACGCCGAAACACGGGGGCATGCCAAGTAACATGTAAACGGAATATTCCAGTTGCCGCGGCGCAGTTACCTTAACCGGAATATTGAGCCGAACCGGATTATGGTGTGCATGTAAACGTACTCAGTGATGCTTATTGTATTTAAATGGTGCATCAGCTGCTCTTTGGTTTAAAAATGTGTCCATGTTATCACATAGCTAAGACGGCTGCCACTACTCTCCAGTCATCAACACTTCCACACACTTCATCGTGATCAGTGGTGTTTTTGGGGACATAATGGACGTAGTAATTGTGTCGAGTTCACACTTCATGATTAAAAGAATTCCACTGAGAAAACAATGCAATTCTGTAGCCTTCCTCCGACCCACCTGCCTCCACACTGGGACCTACCAGTGGGTTATGACCCATAGTTTGAAAATCACTCCCGTAAATTAGAGTCAGGTTATTTCTCCAAAATGACACAAAATGTAATTATTATATATTAAAAATTTATGTTATACACATTCCACCAGAAGAATGATTCCACGTTTGCTGCTTACCCACATTCCCATTCACATTGCCACACCAGTCATTTCACTCCAACCCACTTTGTTTTCACTTCTTTGAGAGGACCCAGAAAAACTGTCAACATATGGAATAGATTTCAGCTTGTATTTGGTACTTTGAAGCTTTAGAAATGTCTGTGAACCTGTGCTCTTCAATTTAAATCTAAAGAAGAGGTTCATGATTATGCAGAGCAGGTTTTGAAAATAATTGTATTTGTAAACATATGACAACAACAACGGCCTGGAGGGAATTTGGAGTGTAGCACTTTTCTAAAACAACCTTGTAATGAGAGCTTTTGTTCAGTCTGATTTATGGTACCTTCATGCACTTTGCCAATCTGATTGGTTAAACAACAATATGTTTTGTGTTCAAACCACTCTTGGAACGGCTGACTTATTTTTCATTGTGTCTGTAGTCTTTGGGAGGTCTTAAAATTAAATTATGTAGCTTCACGAATTATTAAAAGAACTAAAAGATGTAGTCAATTAAAAAAATCGCTATGCAGCTCCGATTTCTATTTGGCTGCATTACTGAACAGTGTTAGTGGAAGAATATGTATCCCATCTGCTTGACTAAACACACTTGGGTATTATGTCCCTACACAATTAATTACTCTTTGTCCTTTTTCAGACTTTTAGAACATTCACTCCCATGTATTCAACAACAAATTGGCTGGTTTTGCTTTAATGTTGGTTTTTAAATTGGTTTTAAATCCAGTTCTTTGTAGCTTTAAAGGCTTTAGAAGTCATAAAAGTGGCTTTGTGAAGCGTGCAGATAGCCAATGTTTCTCTTTTCCAGTGGAAAGCACATGGCCGTGTGCATTTCTGAGAGCTTTTGGCACATGTTTAGCACTCAGCGTCCTCTGCTCTCTGCTTCCCTCCCAGTCTCATCCAGTTCTTCTCCAAGATGAGAAAGTGGACCGACATGTCCAACCTCCCTCAGGACTTCAGGCTGCGCATGGAGCGGCTGGAGCGCAACTTCGAGGTTTCCACTGTGATATTTCACAAGTTTGAGCCCATCTTCATGGACATGTTCCAGAACCCGCAGGGAGCGGAGCCGCCGCGGCAACCACGCAGCAGGAAACATAGGTTGGACATACACTGCTTTTTTGTTGTCACTGTTAATGTCTTTCTTTGGTTTTCTTTATACATTTGGCCATCTCTGTTATGCTCTCTCACTACACACACACACACACACACACAAGCACTTGCACTTGCACTCTGAACACAAGTGCTGAGATTTTAGTCTGTCTGTCACTTTCACTCAGACATCGTCCCTGTTATTGCCTCTCTCAGACAGACACACACTCACCCACCCTGAACTGAGCGAGTCTGTGCCCTCTCTCTGTCTCTCTCCAGGCGGCTGCCCTGTCACATCAGCGACGTGTTCAAGTTCTGCTGGACTTTATTTGTCTACACCAAAGGTACCAGGAAGCGAAACCACACAGATTAGTGGCTAAATATAATGTGGTAATTTAATGTAATGTGATAATTTAATGGTGTCAGAGATGGCTGCACAAGTTACTTGAAAGAATAATTTAGAGCTTTGATATATCTTGTATTAGAAAAGAAAGCTTATGATCAGTGGCCCGCTGGTGTAGTTAGGCTCTGGACACTTGTTTGGCTGTCTTGAATTAGGGCTGAGCCATAAAATTATTCATTCAAATTCATGTTTTAAATCAAAGCAAAATCTGAATCTCAATCATAAAAAGGAGATTTTGACTACATATGTTATAACAGTTGCCAAGCGCTCTGTCAAACAAGCCACAATTCACTCATCAGCACAGAGCCTGCGTGCACTAATCACCTGTCACGTAATCATGCACACAAAGATTCCCTTTAGTCAATAGTAATAGTGGTACATTTAAAAAATAAGGGGAAAAAAACTAGATTTAAATTGTAAAGGTTTGAAAAAAAAGTTAAAGTTAGCTATTTGAAAAGCTCTGTGTCTGTCCATGAATATTTTAAGCCTCTGTGAACTTTGCAACAGAATTTTTTAAATCTTTTATAATTTTAAATCTTAATGGATTTTAACATTTTGCTGTCATATGACCTCTAAACAATAGTTAGTTACCTTGCCAAAGTGTCTGACAGTTTAAACCAAAATGTCCTGCTTTTTTTTGTTGCTCTCCTGCCCTGGCTGTGTGTGTTTATGTGCATTTTGTGGTTAAATTCCATGTATTCTTATGTGTTATTCCAAAGACACTTCTGTTTATCTGATGTTAGAAAAGCCACAGCCACTGGGTTTCAGATATGAGGTGGTGAACTTTGTGCGTTTGTGTGAATGTCTCAGGTAACTTCCGCATGATAGGCGACGACCTGGTGAACTCGTATCACCTCCTGCTCTGCTGCCTGGACCTGGTGTTCGGCAACGCCCTGCTCTGCGCCAACAGGAAGGACCTCATCAACCCGACATTCAGAGGTGGGCTTCCGTCTGTCAGAGAGACGCTGTCAGACTGAGGATCCTTCCACAAGATCAGCTTCACTCAGAAATGATCTGTGTTTAGTTATCGTCTAATCTGCGAAGAAAAAGGACAGCCTAACATTAGTGCAAGTCTTGGTGAATATAATTGTTTAGCTAAAAGTTCTGGACTTAATTGTTGACTTGAATCTTGGTTTACAAACTTAAATAGAACCAGCAACTACTGAATCGTGCATCTGAGGATTTTGAGACAATAGTGATAATAGCCATCCAAGCAAATGACAACATGAATATGTACATAGCAGTAGGAGAGACCTGGCACCTGGCCACAGCAGCTCTTCATCTGCCATTTTTCAGTGAAGTCTTTTGTCAGATACCTGAAACAACACACCTAGCCTCGCCTCACTGATCCAGGATGGTTCTGTCGTGTGAATGCGTTCAATGGAGAGATTGTGTGGATATTAGCCAGTATTATGAAGGATGATACATGAATTATTTTCCTTCCTTGAATGTAACCCGTGTGTGTGTGTGTGTGTGTGTGTGTGTAGGCCTGCCTGCTGTCTACCGTGCAGACAGCCAGGTCTCCCCAGATGAGCCTCCTCCATGTGTTTTGGAGAGGCTGTGTGAGCTCCACGATGGACTGGTGGTGGAGGCTAAGGGCATCAAACAGCACTACTTCAGGCCCTACATACAGAGACTGTTCCAGAAACAGGTACACACACACATTCACTCCTTCCTTCATGGATTAATATCATTCCTTCTTAATTCCTTACTCCCTTCTTTCACTGATAAATTCATTTATTTCTTCTGTCTGTCTTTCTGTGATCCATATTCATTCATCCCTCTCTTGGTGATGGATTGGTGGTGGAGCCTAAAGGCAGCAAACAGCACTACTTTAACATAAATTATTTAAACAGTTCTCTGTTTGAATGTCTGGGTGTTATCTTTATAGCCAGCACTGCATCACTAATTTGTGTTGCAGATTCAGCTTTCCTGCTTTTACTCAGATTTCATGCTTTTTCTTTGTTTGTTCACTTCATGCAGCATCATTGGACTGAATTTGACCTCTGACCTTTTCTCCCCTCAGATTCTAAAAGGCAATGATGAGCTGCTGACGGAGCTGCTGGACCCTCAGAACTTTATTGATAACAAGTAAGTCCATCAAGCTGTCAGTGTTTGAAACTCAAGGGTCGGGGAGATTTTGATTGTTTCTTCGTCCCTTCATAACCCCCATCTCTCTCTTTTTCTCGAGCTCTCTTCATCACTTCCTCCATTTCTTAGAGTATGTATGTTCTTTGCAGTAAAGCCATAAACAGGGAGTATGAGGAGTACGTGTTGACAGTCGGGGATTTTGACGAGCGGGTGTTCCTGGGAGCCGACGCTGATGAGGAGATCGGAACACCGAGGAAGGTTATTCAAGAACCTTCCGCAGGCCAGATCGCTCAGAACCACCTGCAGCAACACGTAGAGAAGGTACACACACACGGAGCATTTGAAACAGCATGGAGAGAGGACACATACAGCAAAATGTACATTATGTGGAGAATATACGCAATGTACTGCACTTCTTAATCGGTTCACAAATTCCAAAAATCAATACATTTTTCAGTTTTTCATTCACATTATGGTTTCAGTTTTTTCAGAGCGAAATGGCCTACACTACAGGCACCTCTGCTGTCAGCATGTGTGACGAGTCATTTCTGAACATGTGAAGAAAATAACTCAGTTCACAACCTGGTTCATTTCATAAGACCTATGTCCCTACAGCGTTGTTGATAATGAAGGCTTTCAGTTCGTGCCACACCACCCCGTCAGCTTTATACTGAGAAAGTGTTAAAAATTTGTGAAAAGGGTTTTAGCACATGCAACCAGGTCTAGATCAAAAACTACTGCAGATATATTGCTCAAACCTGGACATTAATTTTAGAGAAGGGATGCACCAGTCAGACACTTAACATTGGAATCGGTTTGATTTTGACCAGAAATGCTGGATCAGGTGAAACAGTTTACTGATGACAACAGAGTCAGAGCAGCAGAGCACACAGATGATAATTAGTGACACACACGTCTCTGAAGGAAGTAAGCATGGGGCAAAATGATGATGCTTGTACACCAAAAACACCCACAAATGTCACAGGTTTGGGATCATTTTAAGCTTATCCTGGGTTCCAGTGTGTTTTGCCCAAAACATTTCTGTTTCAGCTGTTCCACTGTTCATTCTATTGAGCTAAAGCTAATGCTAAGTAACATCCATTTCTGCTGTAGCAGACGGTCAAATCCTGTGGGTTTATGGCAAGAAGTCATGACTTGCAAAAAAAAAAAAAAAAAAATCTAAGAAATCTGACCCAAACAAGTGATGTGGCATTCATGGGCTGTTGTGGGACTGAGGCATGACGCTGTGCTCAGATACATCCTAAACACACAGAGTGTGTGTTATTGTTGTTGTTATCTTTTTCACTGATGATGATTGCAAAAAAGATCATGATGTTGTTCACTTTGGTCTTTTGTGTTGTTATTCTATGTTAATAAAACAAAACTGTTTACTCAATTAATTGTAACGATAATTGGTAGAATACTTAATACTTTCGACATGAAAATTCATCAATACATCATCAATGTATCATTACTTTTGACAGGATTCATAACAAAATACATGGATTGATAATGAAAATAAGTTCGTAATCATTGTTCGTTGCAGCCCTGCTTCACTGTACATCTAATTCATCTAATTGATCATTTATGTGTCTGTCTCTACAGTCTGCTTCTCTGACTCCCTCCACCCCTCTGACCGGGCGCGTTTACCTGAAGGAGAAGGACCTGCTCGTCACTCCCGTCTCCTCAGCAACGCAGAGCGTCAGTCGGCTGCAGAGCATGGTGGCCGGGCTGAGGAACGCCCCCAGCGAGCAGCTGCTGCAGATCTTCAAGTCAGGATGCCTTCTGTCTTTCTCCTCTTCTCTTAACTTCTCTTCTAGTTGCTGGTTTCTTATGGTATAGCAGTGGAACCTTCACCTAGTTCGCAACAGATGGTTTCCACATTTAACACTTATAGTGGAGAAAAACACAGCAAAGTAGAACAGAGGAAATTAGGCTACTTTCAGCTGAAATGCATTTGATTAGCACAAAGAAGTAGCTTCACTGAGTATACTGAAATGTTTCATCATTGCCAACATGCTGATATTCTATGTTAAATAATTACAGAAACTAAAATCACTATGTGTGATTATACACAATAAATTGTGCAACCCTAAAACTCACAGCCTCCCTCCTAATGTCGTGTGTGTTGTTTTCTTCTTGAAGGTCCTGCTCCAGAGATCCCACAGAGTCCATCCTGACCAGAGTCAAGATGCTGGGACAAAACTTCAAAGAACATTACACCAACGACTCTGAGGACACGCCTGGCTCTCATATAGGTACAGCACCAGCTGTACACACACACACACACACACAGTTTCACATCCAACATGTTGCATTTGCACGGGTTTTATATAGCGGGTAAACATGGAAGAGGATTCGCGCTGTAACCTGTGAGCTGCTTTGGGGCATATCAAAGTATGATAGACTGGGCTTCACCTTCAGCTGCCCACATAAAAATATCTTTGGAAAGTCTGCAGTATGGGATGTGACATGCTGGGTATCTGCTCATCCCAAATATTGATCTATTATTTTAATTTTTCGCTCATTCACAGTCTCACATTTGAGCCTATCTGACTCCTCCACAGGCTCACTGAACCAGGATCACCCGCTGAATCGTGTAGGCTGCTTTGCATCTTTGACATCGAGTGCCCTTGTTGTAATGAATCCAAGCATTTATTTATCTTGGAAAGTCAAGCTCAAGTCAGTACAGCGGCAGTGACATGAATTCCAAATGTCTGTAAAGAAACTAACAGCAGTCACACTCCTCAGCCAGTCCAAAAGGTGTTCACACAGCTCGCTGTACAGCAGTGGGATAGCAGGAGTAGAGTCACGCCGAATGCTCCATTTAACGCTTTGAAATTTGATCAAATCCACTTTGCTTCTTTTCTATGAAATATTGCAAAAAAAAATCTTATTTGGCCTATGAAGCTATTTGATATTTTTTATTTGTTTTATAATTTTTTTATTTTTGTATATTTTTTTATTTTGCTTTTAATTTTTAATTATTTTTTTTCTTTTGTCTTAGGGATAAGGTTAGAGTTATTTTTTATTTTGTTCTTTGTATATTTTTGGAGGGGACTTTCCAAAAACAATTGCATCTTCATAGGCCGAAGTGGCATTTCTTTAAATCTATTTTTGAAAAAAAATGAAGGCAATGTTGGTCAGAACGTTAAATAAAATAGTTGAGAAAATAAAGGCCAGCCTGTGGACTTCTTGGCTTCAGAGGGTTAAGTTTTCCACCGCTGCAGTCTCATTCACTGCATTATTTAAGAAATGATATTTTTCTTGTGAGTTTTCTCATGTATTTGTTTCTACCTTCTGGTTGTCTTTGTTGTTTTTCTCTCTTTTTTGTTGTTTGTTGGCCTATTGTGTGTGACAACCTGGATGTACTGCCCTCAAATGGTGTTTCCTCAAATGTTCAAGAAAAATCAGGATTGTTGTGAGCTCTGCAGCTGCCACACACCCAAACACAAAACAAAGCATTGCAACAGCTGCTTAAATGCTCTCATTCTCTGGTTTAAAGTCATTCCCATCTGTAAACATGACTGCTGCCAGCTGCTTTCCACTGAGCGCCCAACTGCTGCAAGTAGCGGACGACCGTCATTTAGAAAAAAATTTGCATAATTGGATTAGAGGGGGAATTCATTAAGTAATTTAAAAAATGCATTAGCTATTGATCAGACAACTTGTAGCCAAACACCTCAAAATTCCCCCGGGTCAGCTGTGAGAGCAATATTAGTTCACTGCATCCCTACAATCTGTTTCTGCCTGTGAATCTGTCATTTGCTCCAAACTTGACGGAGAACCGGATGAAGCTGGCTAATTTAACTGTGGTTCCTAAATTGGGAGCTGGGGAGTGATGCTGGTGCATGACTCAGGGGTCCCAGAGTAAAACATGGAGTAATTAAGTATTGCTACTTCATTTACTAGAAGGTAACCCAGGGAGAGAACAGACTGAGATTGACTGAATTTTCAGTCTTGCAGCTGTCGTCTTGAACTGTCGTACACACTCTATACCGACCTGACAACACTAATCTGTGTTGATGGTGATGAGAGGACTGCCATAACACATTTTTTAATTGGTGTTTGACACAAAAACTTGATGGAATCCCTGTGATATTTGAATTATCTTTCTGTTGCTTCAGATTTTGCAGAGAACCGCCTGAAGTTGGCTGAGATCTTGTACTATAAGGTCCTGGAGAACGTCATGGTTCAGGAGACCAAACGGCTGCAGGGCAAGGACATGACCGTAAGTAAGAGTGACTCACAGCAGAAATGTCTTTAAAGGGTCATAAACTGTCTGTGGAAACAAAGATGAGTGGGGAAAAATGGCTCCCATAATTAAAACATGCTTTTATTTCTGTGTGTGTGCCTGTCTGTGTCTTTCTATGTCTGTGACTGTCTGTGTGTGTGTGTCTGTGTGTGTGTGTGTGTGTGTGTGTGTGTGTGTGTGTGTGTGTGTGTGTGTGTGTGTGTGTGTGTGTGTGTGTGTGTGTGTATGTGTGTGTGTTTCTAGGTGTTGTTAGAGCAGGATATCTTCCACTGTTCCCTGATGGCGTGCTGTCTGGAGGTGGTGTTGTTCGCCTACAGCTCCCAGAGAACCTTCCCCTGGATCATCAGCGTCTTCAAACTGGCCCCATTCTACTTCTTCAAGGTAACTCTCACACACACACACACACACACACACACACACACACACACACACAAATTAAGCTTTTGGCTCACATACCATTGACAAAAATAATTAACCTACATTTTTGAAGGAAATATGTCACATACCCATTTTCAGTGCTATTTCCCTGATGGAGCGAGGTTTAAACTTCTGAGCGTTAGTTTAAACTTGCTTACTCTTTTGTGTAATGGATCTCAATTTAAAAAAAAAAAAATGAACTAATGGAACATTCTTATTCTTTTGTTATTAGTCGGTCATTAATGTCTTCTGCTAACATACATTGCACCTCTTATGAACTAATAAATTACACTTAATATAATAATGTATGTAATTTATCAAAAATAAACATGTAAACATTTATTATGTTTAATAGGGATGTTCTGTTACATTTTGACAAGTTACATTTGACTCTGTGTGTGTGTGTGTGTGTGTGTGTGTGTGTGTGTGTGTGTGTATAGGTTATTGAGGTGTTTATCCGCTCAGAGGAGGGCCTGTCCAGAGACATGGTGAAGCATCTGAACTCCATAGAGGAGCAGGTTTTGGAGAGCAGAGCCTGGACCGCAGACTCTGCACTGTGGAGCGCCCTGCAGGCTGCTGGGAACAAGGTCCCCACTGTAGAGGAGGTCAGGAGACACACACACACTTACAAACATTTGCAACAGCGTGTAGTGGCATGTTATACAGATGTTCTGCCACATTGTGATGTCTTCTCTGCGGTTTCTCTTTCTGTCCTATCAGGTGAAACAGCCATTTATAGAAATTTAAAAAATCCATCTTTCCCTTTTTTCACTTTCTACTTCTTCCCTCTCTTCTCTTTCTGTCTCTCTCTCCAGGTGAATTTCTCCACCAGTCTAGACACAGGTTCTGGGTCTGGTCTTGGTTCTGGTTCCACCACTGGGAGTCTGTCCCATCTGCCCCTGGCCACCCTCTCCCCCATCATCCACCCCCGCATCAGGGAGTGCCGATCAGGCCTTGGCAGCGCACGCAAAGGTGTGTGAACTCGTGTGAACTAGGTCAAGGTGTGAACTGCTACTGAGTGAAATAGTGATCAGGGCTGTAGATTTGTTTAAAAACACATCAAGATGCCTTGTAGACTTGGTGTGTTGCATCACTCTTACTACCTCTCGTTCTCTCTGTCCAGACGTGCCTCCCTCTCCTCTGTCGGTCCACGACAGGTACAGCTCCCCCACGGCCGGCAGCGCCAAACGGCGGCTCTTTGACGACACTCCGGCCCCGCTGGGAGTGGCACCTGGTGGCAGCCCGGTCTCCTCCCCGGCAAAGAGGCTAACGTTCAGCTCAGGAGGCACGCTGAAGATTGGAAGCCCGCTGAGCCAAACCACCATCCTTACACTGAACCCACTGCAAGGTAACATGAACACACATTTACAGACCTGAACACAAACAAATATACACATGGATAAACTTGAATGGATATGTAAGGAATAATTTGCCATGAGTCTTGATTCTTTCAATAATGATCAGCACTCTGTTCATTATCCCTTTTATTACACAGTGACACATCAGAAACATTTGGCATGGAATGCTGATTTAAAGTTGTTTTATTACAAGACAAAAGCCTTTCCACTTTTTTACCAAAAAATAGATCAGCAACACTGTAACTAAAGACATGTAGTTGCCATCCGTGTGCTGAATTATAGAAGAACTGTAAGCATAGAAGCTTTATCAAATCCATTCAGATAACCCCTCAACCTCTAACCTAAATCAAAACTTTTGCTCTAATAATAAATTTAATAATATTTGGAAAACCTTGTACGTTGATCCTGGTTAGCCAAATGTTTGTCTACTGTAGCCAAGAATGATGTCTTTTCACCACAAGGTGGAGCCAGTTCCTTTGATCATAAAAAAGTAGAAAAACAACTTTAGTCCTCTTGGCTGTAAAGTGATGTCACTGCATGTGAAACATCGCCGTGTTTTTCAGAGGTGACAGACCTCAGAATGCGTTCTTTGGCCAAGTGGAAGTAGGTAGGATAGGCACAAGTAAATCGGTGTATCAGCTAGGGAGAGCGCCCTGCAGCCAGAAACCCTGTGATTAGGTCTACATGACTTTTTGCTTCATTTCTGAATTTGAGGTCGGAGACAAAATAATCCAAGTAATCCAACAAGGGTCTTGTGAGAAAGAAATGCATCCCTAATTTCCTTCCAAAATAAACACTTTTTTCCGTTTGCAGACTGCTTTGTGAGGACTAAATAAAAAAAAAGGTGGGATTATCTCTGTGTTAGGGTATGAATCTCCGTCATGAGGCTGATGCAATGCACATCTCGGTGTATTGCCAACAATCTGTTACATTAAAGATGTATATGAAGCTACCACTGCAATACCTATTGATGTTTGGTGCGATTCCACCTGATTTGAGTCAATATAATATGATTCAACACGCTACAATACAGTGCATGGCCTCAGTGTGGGTGTGTGTTGATATTCCATTTTTGCAGTGCGATATGATGATAGAGACCTGTGACTTTGGTGACATAATGTGACCATGCAGAGGAGGTGGGAGAACGTTTTGATGCTACTTTTTCCGCAATTATAGCTGCAGGCAGTGTCCCTCATTCTCCCTGAGTCACTCCATTACGTCTCTGGATGTGGATGGGGAGATTAACATAAGCTTTGTGTTTCACTGCTATAAAACAGTTATAGAAAGCGTGCCAAACAGCAAAGTTTTCTGTTTATCTTACAAAACCCAAAGTTTTTCCACACTTCAATTTTATGAATGTTTGGCTGTGCAGTGTCAATTTTTTTCACTGTTTGTCAGCATGTTTGAGGAGGTGGAGAGGAAAGACAGGAGAGGGTGAGGAGCACTTGTTTTGTTTGAGCAAGGGGAGCAGGGGTCATGTGACCTGATGTGACCGTCACAGAGAGAAAGAGACGGTGCAGGGGGGGAGAAAATAGGAAACAAATGCATGCAATTTTAAAGCAACAACAACAGCAGGTAGTTGATGCAAAAAATAATATATATGCGCTTCATATCAGGATGTATCATTATGCAAAGTGCCACACTGATTTTTCCGCAATTCACTTGCAGTGTACTTGGTATTGAAAGAGGCTGTCTGAATTGATGTAGCCGCGTCTTACACATCAAGCCCGCTACATTGAGATGCATCTGTAATTCACCATTATGCGATTCACCATTTGCAAAAACATTAGTGTAGTTAACGATTCAGTCAGTGTAAAATTAGTGAAAAATCTTCAGAGGTGTGGAAGCGGTCGCTGTGTCGAGCAGTATAACAGGCAGCCTGTCGGGCCAGGAAAAAAAAAAAAACAGTATGGTTTTGCCCTAAATCTGATCGTGTGTGTGTGTGTGTGTGTGTGTGTGTGTGTGTGTGAATATGTGCAGGTGTGAAGAATGACAGTGGTATAACAGTGATCCAGGTGCAGCCTGCTCCGTGTGACTCACCTGGTCCCATCACAGCTCAGCTCCTGCTGACCGCCTCCCCCAGCCGCCCCATCTCTACCACTGTGACCTCCGACCCCCAGCCAGGAGCCACTCGACCACGACGCACAGGGTCGCTGGCTCTCTTCTTCAGGAAGGTACGGGCTGGAAAAGAGACAGGAACATATTTATGTACATGATACTGTTGATTTCTTAAAATAAACGAGAGAAATTGCACTTTGGTTTCTTGTAGGAGGGGGACAAGAATAATGGGCTTGTGGGTTCTCTTCAGGGAAAAAAACTTGTTTCAATATTGAGCCACTAAATGAATTCATCATAATCTTGCACCTTCATATAGCTGTGGTGTCCCCGCACACCTGGATAATTGCTTCCACAGATGTATCATCTCACCTTATTGCTTAGCTCATAAAAGTGTCCTCCAAAAGATATCCTTTCCTCATGAATTTAATTTCAGAGAGAGGATTAATTATTTTATATAAATCCTTTCTGAACAGATCATTTTAATAGTGGTTTATTATTGTATTAATTTGCTATTATCAACTGTTAAGAAACTGTTGCAGACATTGTCTTGTGAATTTCCTAGCCAGTATGTTCAGAAACAGTCTAATGTATTGATGACAGAAGTGTCATCTGTGCTGCCTGAATGGGAAAAAAAATCCTCACAGTCATTGTAGGTGTGAGAGCAATCTGTAGCTATAATGAGATTTTGATGTTTATGCTGTGCACTTGTATATGACGTGCTGTTGTTACGGTCAGTGCATGGCACAAGGTAATTTGCCTCCCACTGCCTCTTTTGTCCTATACAAATAAACTTTATTGATGTAAGTATTTGTATAGGATGGGTCAAATGCAGATCATAATAATCATTATAGTTGTTTTTATTGTTATAACATTAGTAATATTATTATTATTATCATTGCCTTTGTCTGCCTCCAGGTCTACCACCTGGCCAGTGTCCGTTTGAGGGATTTGTGTGTGAAGTTGGACATCGCGCCAGAGCTCCGCGGGAAAATCTGGACTTGCTTTGAACATTCACTGGTCCACTGCACCGATCTGATGCGGGACAGGCACCTCGACCAGCTGCTGCTCTGTAGCATTTACATTATATCCAAGGTAAGAACACAAGAGCAGCTGTGCACACATGGCCCCACAGGGCTTTTCACTTAATTAAGAAAATGGTGAAATTGCACTATTGACTAATGCAGTTTGAGATCTGCAAGAGGCTGCAGTATTTTCTCTTGGGGCAAATGTGTTTCAGATAACTTAACAAGGTATTTAATTTCCAAATCACAAGAGTTTGCAGTTTTACCTCGGAGGGAAACGTGTTTTCAGGCTACCTTCCTTAAACACAGTTTCTCTGTCGTGCAGAAACCCTGACTTTCTCATTTAGTGGAACGCCAGAGAAAATCTGCCATTTTATGCAGCAAATCCTCAGCATAAGCATCCTATTTTTTCTCCTCTTTACAAGCACTTGAAAATAAATAATGTTAAAAAAACAATCTCCCCAACTATCACTGTATATCTTTTTAAATTTTGCAGTTTTGTGCATGACTAGAAGACACACATTTCAGTCTAGCATCACTGATCTCATGTTCAAATATTTAATTTCACTAATTAAGATTTAATTTTTTTTGTAATGATTTGTTTTGGTCCATTTTCAGGGTTTTTTCCCTCCAGTTTTCTGTTATTGTTGTTGTTTTTTTGTTTTGTTTTGGGTTTTTTTTGTTAATTTGTTGCTAATTTTATGGTATTTTTGCCTTTTGTTGTTGTTATGTGTTTTTTTTTTTAATTTGCTGATGTGCTCATTGCTTTTTTCCCCACGTTTTTTGAAAGAAATCAAGTGAATCTGCTCGGGAATCTGCACAGCATATCAGTATTACATCAATGTAGTGATAAAAGATTATATCATGTGATTTGTTGTCTTTACTGCATTTCAGTAAAGAGATGCAATTTGCTGAGCTCATTAGACTGCTGTATGGTGTATCACCACCTGCTTGGTCATCATATCTACCTTTCTAATAACTGTTTATTAACAAGAGAATATGTTTTTTAATTAAATCTCCCTCTCTCTCTTCCTAGGTCACCAAAGAGACTCACACCTTTCAGGACATCATGAAGTGTTACCGCAGCCAGCCACAGGCCAGCAGCCATGTACGACACACACACACACACACACACACACACAGCTCAGTACGCTGCAGTAAACTACACCACACTTCAATATGTCAAGATGCAGTGT
Organism: Myripristis murdjan; assembly: GCF_902150065.1. NCBI lineage: Eukaryota > Metazoa > Chordata > Actinopteri > Holocentriformes > Holocentridae > Myripristis > Myripristis murdjan. The sequence continues at coordinate 8,261,631 of NC_043984.1, forward strand.
AATACAAGAGCAAAACACTGCACCACACAGTCATCTTGCTGTTGCATGTGTAACTGTATCAGTGTTGACTGATGGTTTGTCTTTTTTTATAGCGGAAGTGAAGTGTATATTTTGACTAAAAAAACTGTAGAACGTTTAATGAAATATTCACTCCTTGCCATTTGAAATTTTGTCTCTCAAATTTCTTAATTTCTCAAAATTTGTGGGTGCATGTGCCTGTTTGTAGGTGTACCGCAGCGTCTTACTGCGTCACACCCCCAGAGAGGCGGCAGGTGATGAGAACATGGAGGTGGACCCTGCCTCAGGTGGCGAATGTGAGAAGACACATAACAAAAACACTCCAAGCTCCACACATACATATGAGATGTTCATACATACAGTCAAACACACTTCCTCCTAGTCTATTCCTGGAGGAGGAATAAAGCTCATTTGTGTTAGATTATCCCGTCATCAGCTAAACAATGAGAAGTAAACAGTAAAATGATCCATGTGTCCCTGCAGCTGCAGAAAAAAACAGTCAGGCTTCAGGGGAGGCCAGCTCTGACCAATCAGGGGAGGAGGAGCGCGGTGACCTCATCCAGTTCTACAACTCCGTCTATGTGCTCAAGATGAAAAGCTTCGCTCAGAGATACACCCCACACGACAACAGGGTACGACACACACACACTCTCAAACATCACAAGTATCAATCTAAGTAAAGTTCTTGACACTTGATAACGGTCATGAAGTGTGAGTGTTAACACTTGGGTGGGTGTGTTTTGCCTCTCTCAGATGGACGCTCCGCCCCTCTCTCCCTTCCCGTCGGTTCGGGCTCAGCCTCTGTCTCCTCGTCGCATCTCCCAAAGACACTCCCTGTACGTCTCGCCTCATAAATCTTCCTCTGGCTGCCTCACGCCCAACTCCTACACATACAAGATCAACGGCAGCCCGTCTAAGGTGAAGATACAGACACACCGCACTCAACACACATATATTTAGCCCATGAAATTACAACAATTACTATTTCAAAATCAAAGAAATCCTCAAAAATATGGTTGCTGTGAATGTAAACGTAAAGAAGACTCCAAAGTGTGACAGTTACCCAAAAACTCAAAAGGGTGTTTTCTTTACATTCCCAGCAGCACTGACAGCTTAGTGTGTTTTTAGCACACAGAATGCCATGTGCTCGGATTTGGGGGGGAAAAAATCATTTAAACTTTAAGCAAAGGAGAATTGCATTTCAAACAGGTTTTTAATAGTCTTAAAGCAACCAGTGGTCCCCCAAGTATCTGTGAAACGGTACCTGGTACACCAAACATGATTTCTGCCAACAAGGTGAATACATTTTGGTCCAGTGCCTATTTTTAGTTTTAAAATGCTTCTTCAACTCAGATTTGATCCCAGTTTATTATTGAGCAGATCCCGCACTCGCTACTTTTAAGGAATTCTCAACTCACACCGGACAGAAAGGGATAGCAGAAATTGAATCTTTCCTCCTCTCTCTATCCAGGAGTTGTCAGACATCAACCGGATGATCCGGCAGGGCTGTGTGAGCAGGAAGAGAGCCTTCACCATGGAGGGCGACGTGATGATGTCATCGGCCTGCGACTCCCCCAGCAAGCGGGTGTGTCCAGAGAGCAGCAGCAGTCCAGACGTGCTGCTGAAGCGCCTGCAGGACGTGGTGTCAGAGAGACAGAGTCACTGATGGACAACCAAGCCTCAAATGTAAACCATTACTGTGAGAGTAATGAATTGAATTTCATTACACACCTTTTCTCCTTTACAAATAGCTAGCAGTCACTTGAGAGTAGCCAGCACATGTGGAGCTAAAGGGTGAGCAGGGAGGGCAGAGGTTGCTTTACAGCTCAAAGGCTGTAGCTCACTCTGCTTTAAGCCATTACAACACTGATGTCACAGTGTTTTTCAGGAATACACAAAGTAATGGGTATTGGTACCCATGTATTTTTCACATTATGACCCAAGGGTCAGAAAACACACATTCTGGACAGATGCCATACGACATGTCATTTTGGTGGGTGATTTTATGCAAAGCGACTTCCAGGTCCATGAGTGCACCAGTGTTGTCATCATGCCAGAATTTTGACCTCAGTATTACGTTTAATGCTGAAATATAGAGCTTTTTCACAGCCGCCAGTTTGACATGAAATACCTGCTTTACACAAAAATTCTGTATTAGTGAAGAAGTTTCGCATATAGGACTTTCATCTGGTCAAACACATTTGGTCAAAGTATTGAATGTTTATTTAAAAAATCTAATATTGAACTCTTATATTTGGCTGTGGAGCTAAAAAAGACTCAAAATTTCAGTTGTCATGATGACACCAGGGTCCACATTTTGTTAGCATGGGTGAGTCCAGTGGGAATCGAACCCCGGCAGTCTTAGTGCCTTGTGTCAGCGTCAAATGTAAGTAAGGAAGTGAAAAACACCAGCATAGGAGTAACCGGAAAAGGATTTCTAATATTTGAGCCAAAGTCAAGAGCTGAAAAGCTGTGCGGGGGCGGTTAGATTCTCACTGGCATGCACACCGGAGGCTGGATCGCGCTTTGCTTCCAGGTCAGGTAAAAATATATCTCGAATCAAAGATTTCATTCAGGCCTCAAGCTTTTGTATAGAATTTTCTTTATCAGAATATAACAAACCAAGGCCCCCTTTATTTTTTCTAGTATTAAATGTGACTTCCACTACAGTTTTAGGTATTTCCAGGTATTTTCTGCACTCTCTACTTTTTGTAGAGAAAAGTCAATTTGACTAATTTTTATTCTTACTAATCTTTCGTACTAATCTTTTACAATCTCCTTTTCTTTTTATTGCGGTTTAGAACCAAACTGCTGTTTTGTAATATCCTGTAATTATAGGCTTAATGGTAATAAGAGTGCTGGTTTGAAGCAGCATTTTTGTCTTGAAATGTGTAGTATCTACACTTTGTTGTTAATGAATGTAACATTTTATGGAATCTGCATCTTCATTCATGCAGTGTTTTTTTTGTTTTGGATGATTAAGTGAAAATGTACTTTTATTATGTTCACATTTATAAAAACTGTTTTTTTGTTTGTGTTCACTTCTGGTTTCCAAAAGCACACCAGCTACAGAGACAGAGGAACTAACTGACCAGGAAGAAAATGCAAAACAGATGATTTTATTTTTTTCCCCAGACAATCATCAGCTTCATAGCATGGATAGGAAAGTCAAAGTTCATACACTCTGGTGTGTTTCCTGCTTAGCCCCGCCTCTCTGTCTGTTTAGCCTTTAATTGAACACGTACAACAGCGCTTATGCAAATTTGAGTTTTCTCAGCGTTGTGCTCACACAGAAGGATTCCTCAGTGAGGTCCAAGGAATTTGTAAGGATTTGGGGAACATTTAATTATGGCAAAAATTACAATCCAAGTGATTTTTTTTTTATATTGTGTACAGTGCAAAGATTATATATCCTGTTTTCATCTGCATGATACAGTTAAGTGTTTTGTTAATTGTGAAAAATAAATTCCAAGTGTGCATAGTTTTGCAGGCCTAAAAAATTTCTAGACTAATTTGTAGATTCCTTGATCAGGATGGTCTTCTTTACGGACCAGAGAGGCGAGCCAAAGCAGGCCAAGTGGGACACTCTGATGGCTTTTCATTTCTACTTTACAAACGTTTACTGACACAGAATTTACTGCTTGATGTCATTATTCAAGTGGACCTTTGATGCAGCACCCAAACTGTTATCATAATGTTTAAAATAACATAGTGTAGGTGCGAACTGCCTTTCTATGGCAGCTATTATGTTAAAAGTTGATATTTTTCTAAAGCAGTGAACTGAAGTCTTATCAGTTATGGTGTGCGTGACTATTTTAAATGTAAAATAAAGTTTTGTGTTTTGATTATCCTTTAGAGCATCTTCTCATTTGTCCAAGCAGTCATTTTAATTGAATTCCTGAGATGCAGCAGCAGCAGCTGGACTGAGGCTGGAGGGTCACAGTGGTGGCTGGATTCCCAAGACTAGTTGAGGAGTCGGGGCTGGGAAAGTGAATGAGCAGTGATCTGAATCTTACAGTCCACATGAAATGAACTCAGATGACTTCTACTCCCTTTAAAAGTTTCTTAAATCTTAAAGAATATCTTAAATAGTAACATCCTCTTGCACTAGTGGGTATAAATTAAAAATTTCATTCAATGAAAAATTCACTAGTCATTAAACATCCTCTCTCATCGACATACCCCTTCAAATAAAATTGTGCGTCTGTCAAAAACTGATATCCTGTTGGGCTGAGGTTAGGGTTTGGTCTGTCCTATTTATTTCTCAAGCAAGCCTTGGCTCTTAATTCTGGCTCATAGTAGTGGATTGTTTTACATATTTCATCTTCCTGTGCATATTACAGTCATTTTTATATAGTGTATCCCGTATAGACTAGATACAAATAATACATTTTTATTTTTAAATCATGAACATGCATTGTGGCTCAAACATGTTGCAAACCAATTTTCTGTCTCTGGGACAGTCAAAGAAATCAAAACGTGAGCTGTATGAGGGGCGGTGTGTTCCTTGTGCTTGGTGGATTTTACCTTTTGCTCCAGCCCCTGTTCCTGGTTCAGGAGTGAAAAGTAAAGCCTATAACGTTTCCTGCATGCATGGACCTTAGCTGGGGAGAGAGAGCGGTCCTATGCATAATGCATAGCCCTGGGCCTTGATCACCCAGTTACCATGGCAATCCTGTCACTTCCCATCTCTGCCCTCGGAATCTCACCAAATGTGTGATCGATTCTCGTAAGATAGCTGATCAGCATTTGAACAGATTTAGTCACAGGGTTATTTTTGATGCAAACAGAAAATTCATAATTTGGCCGTATCCAAAACAGGGTAATCATGGCAGCATGGGCGGCTTTCAGGTACCCGCACACGCCCGCTGATGGAGGTCCTCAGCTCTGGGAGAACAGTCCTTGTCAGCAGCAAACACAGACATGGTTGTTTCAACAGAATTGAGTTGACAGGGTTCAATTTCTGTGCTGTTAAAGGAATACTCCAACATTTTGGACAAAATTCCCTTTTCCTGACTTGCCCAGACTGAGACAAGATGTTCAATACCATTTTGTCCTCTGTACGCCCATTGGCTTGTGTTACCTTAGCATAAAGACATGAAGTCTATGGGAGTCATTAGCCTAGCTCTGTTAAAGTGAAAAAATAAATCTTGCAGCAACTCTGAAGCTGTAATATATATGCAAAGTATAATATGCACTTGAAATACTTCCTTTAAAGTTTTTTTTTTACTGATCAGATTTGTGTTTAGATAATGTCAACTTGTTAGCTAGCTAATAATGCTGAGTGGTCAGCTAACCACTGTCTTGTTAACACCTCTGATTTGCACACTAAGGCTTAGTCCTTGCATCCTCTCCAAAGCATTAATAGACAGTTTTCTCATCAGCCATGACATGAGTAGCAGGTAAACAGGTGTTGCTAATGCCAGTAACGCAGGTTCGATCCGTTCCATGGTGGTCTGATAGACTCACATGGAAGAGAAACTCCATTAATGTCATTACTAACTGTGTGTTTGCCTGCTGTTCATATCAGAGAGGTTGGTGTGGAAAAGCTCAGCTACCCAGCAGGCTGAGTTAGCACTGCAGTCCTGAATCTGAGTGATCTTTTCTGGCCTCCTGTTACATTAGAAATGATGATGATGATGATGATGATGATGATGATGATCCTGGCTGTGGCTGTCACAGAGATTTGTGACAGCTGCAAACACTCCTCCAGGTTTCCCAGGTCTGACCGAAGATGTTGACATCTCCCATTTTCTTAAAGGAAAGTTAGTTTTTTTCTGGTTTCTATTCTTGAATGTGATGATTCCTTCACTTGTGATACATTCAGTGTACTGCAGGCATTTCTACAATATGTATTTCCAGTGTTTTTCTGCTTTTTTCTCTATTTCATGTGTACTTGTATTGATATGGGATGTTTTGTGCTGTCACTGCATAGTGTACAGTCTTTTCTGACATTATTGACTTGTGTCTGCTTGCTGTCATTTCCTCTGCACCCTGATGTTGTGCTGGTCAGCAGCCAGCTTTTAAATCATTCTCAGCCATGTAATAATAAATGCTTTTTTACATTTTTTCAACAGGACAGTGTGCCTTGGATGTTTTTTTTAAGTTTGCCAATCATATTCTCCACAGGGTGTTACTTTAAAGGAGACAAACTTAAAAATGATTTTCCACTCATCTAAGTTTAGAATTTTTTGTGATTATTGGTGTTTAAAATACCATTTTCAACCTCCTGGAGCTCCTGGAACTGGACACGGTGCGAGTATGACATAAATCTGTCCTCGTCTCCATAAAATGTGCTGTATCCTGTTGTTTCACCCAAAATGTTTCTCTCTAAGTCCGCCACCTGCTCACTGCCAGTGGAACAGCTCTTCAGTCAACATGAGAAAAACTGTGTAAACTTAGAATAGAACACTGTAATCAACACATTTGCAACCATGATGCAACAACACTCAAATCAACAGTGTGCACGCTACCCAGTAAGGAATGAAGAAAAATCTCATCCTGTAATGATACTTCACAAAGTGTTTTGTCCAGGTTTTGTCTATTAAAGGTGGCCCATAGCACAAATCTGCATCCATAATGTACATTACAGATAAGTATTATAGGTCGATAACTTTAAAATGCAGGTTATGGAAGCATTTTGTGCTGATCCTCAGGCTGGGCAATCTCAAAATGGGCTTGTAGAAGATTTTTAGTAAGTGAATCTATCAAAAAAATGTAACTCTGTAATTTGCCTTGTATGACACTGGGAGCCAATTAGCTCCCAGTGTCATACAAAAATTAGATATAAGATCTGTCTAAGTGAGGGCTTCCTGTAATCATATTGAAAACACGCTGAGGGTGTTTTTTCTGTCATGTTTAGAAGACCAGGCAGCCGTGGATCACAGTTCGGTGCTTGGTTTGCCTTGGGCCCCAAATTCACGGAGTCCGCCACTGCCTGCCGTGACACCTGGAGTTTCTTGTTCTTTTTTTCCCTGAACAGAAGGTTTGATCATGATTCGTGAAAAAGCCTGTAACACTAGAAAAGCCAGTGAATTTTGTGGGTTTCTACGAGAAATCCAGCAAGCTGTCATTTGACAGCTATTTCCTCTAATGTTTAGAAAATCTAGCTCTAGTTGGTGCAGAAATTGGGAAGAGGAAAGTCTTGTGGCATTTTGAAACCAGAGATATTTTATTAAATTCAAAACAGTGGCTGTTGGTTTTATTATGATGTATAATAATAAAGGTAAACACTGAATTCCTTTGCTTCTGTCCTGGATTTTTGGTGGATTAGAGGCAGCTTCCCCCTTTTCCTTGCTTCTGCTTTGCCTGTTGCTATGACAATAGCACTCGTCCTCTATCCCCCAACAGCCTCTCTCTGAATCTCAATAAATGGATCAATTCAGTTTTGTCAAAGCAGCTCTGCTCAGAGTATCTCTTGCGTGTAAATGGATCTCGCTCAGATATGACAGTCAGAAGAACAGGAACTCATGAAGACACAGTGTGTTTTTCCCAGGCTGTCTGTGTAAAACAGAGGGATGGCCATGGCCTCATTCCAGTGCATTGACCTGTGTGCTAACCCAGGAACAACTCCAGAGTCCCCAAGTCAAGTCAGCAAGACCTCAACTTTAGTTTCAGTCAAAAGCCACATGTTATGTAAGGTGGGACTCATTATTTATATGTTTTTGACTGCTAAGACATCAAAATGTCGATAAATTTGTTTTTCAGTCTACTGGCTTTGCTATTTAATTTATTGATTTGTTTGTTAGTGTTATTTTTTGGACCGATCAGTGAAAATTATCATTGCTGTTTCTGAGCCTCAGAAAACCTCAAGAGGGAGACTCACCCTCCAAAGTCATCCAAAAGTCATCCGGATATAATTCTCTATTCGGTCGGGTGGCATCTTGATCAATTCAGTTACGTTCACAGGAAAGATAGCTGAATTCACCCTACTAATAGTTAGCCTACATACTCAAAATAGAATCTAAGAAGGACTGAGGTGGACTAATCTGATTGTTTGGTTCTCTGTCTTCTTTCCAACAGAGTAAATTCAGCACCACAGCATGTCTAAGTGGAAAATCCCCTTCACACAGGGGTTCAGGTTTTATCTCTGAAAAGGATGTTGACGTTACATCGCTGCTTAAGGACCATGCCAGTGACTTCCACTATGATATGAAATGAACTTTCAGAGACTTCAAGCTTTCTTCACACCAGTATTCCATCACCATGATAAAGTCGTCCACATTAGTTTTCCTAAAAGCAGCAACACTGTTGGGTTTTGATGACTTGAAACTGGGTGGCCAGGGGAAGTAGTCCCCAGGGAAACATTTGCTTCACAAAGCCAGGTCTGTGGTGGCAGGGATTCAGCGTCTTTCTCAAAAGTACTCCAGCGGCGACAATGCTTTCCATTGTGGAGGCTTGAACCTGAGTCACCGAGTAAAAGTCCTCAGACATTCTCTCTCAGCACTGACGCCAACAGCCTTTGACCTTTAAACTCCTGCATGTGAAGCAGTTGCTGCTGTTTGAAGGGCAGTGTGTTTAAATATATTCTTCCCAGGGGACACCAAGACTGAGGACGCAGTCGGTTATATTTAATCAGTCCTTTCACTGCAGAGGGAACCGCTTCCCCCTCTTCCTCTGAGGACAGGTATAAAAGGCTTCAGAGACACCTTAACACGTGCAAACGGCCAGTTGCAGGCCGTGATACATGGCAGTGGATTTGTAGTTCAGCTTCCTGCCTCGGTACTACTCTAAAATAGAATCAGTCAGCTTTAAGGGCTGAGAAAGTTAACACATACAAGGACGTTGACTCGCTGGGCTGTTCATGTAGGTCACATTCAACATAACACAACACTAAAATGGTAATAGTAGTGAAAAATGGAAGTGATAGGAAGCTGTGAAGGCTCATGAAATCAAAGGCACTGACAGAAATAGAGATATAGTCCTCAAGCAAAAAAATACTTCACAATAGAATTTAATAGAATAGAGGGGATTACAATAATATACTCTTTAACATAAGATTTGATTAATTTTGTCTCAAGATGCTATGAAAATGAATACTATTACCTGATCTAAAATTAGTCGATGAGAGGATTTAGGCCATGTCTATATCGAGCTCTCTGTGAAACGGTACAACAGCCTCTCTGAAGTTTCTATATGCAGTGATAGCGATACGGCACACTTCCCCTGACCTTCCATTTTCACAAGGTGAGCCTCCATAATCTGCCTGAGGCCTGAAGGAAAACCATGCCAGCCACTGTGACATGAGATTATTGAACATTTTGCAGGCTGGTGGCTTTTACAGGGACGGCCACACTTGGCTGACTGTTTGGCGCTGGAGCGATGGCAAACACCGCCTTCACTGGAGATAGGCATCAGGAAGTGGGGCAGAGTTCAATGTCTGCTTGTTTGCTGAGGGGGAAACAACACGCTCGGATACTCTTCCTCTGTTAGATATCACCAGTTATTCAATGCATTCCAGACTTTATTTTACAATGAAGCATTTTGATGAAATTTTTTGCTGTATCCAGTTTTTCTGAAGCTGCCTTTTTACTTCTTCATGCACTGCATAGTATCTGCACAGACTCTATATTTTGCGATGGGCATTGATGTTTGAGATACAGCTCCTGAAAACTATTCTGTCTGACATCACTGTAGCCTGTGTTGAATTGACATCATGATATGACATCATCTGCATTTGACCAGTTATTTATGGGGAAAACATCGGGAATCAGCCGCTGAGTAAGCTCCCATTAAAATCAGTCAACCTGCTACACTAGCTGCATCATGTCAGGTCCAAGCAGAGGGTCTAGTGTCAGCGTTCATCTGGATTCAGGCACCCTTACTGCAAGTCCTTACTGCAGCGGCCGTTTGCTGCATGTCTTCGCCTCTGTCTGCCCTGCCTACCCTGATCCTCTCTCTCTCTCTACTGTCCCTGTCAAATAAAGCAGAAATACCCAAAAAGGTATCTTAAATAAAATTCATCTAGATCCTGGCTGATGCTTGTATTAATTTTATTATATGAAGGGCAAAATAAATGATGAATGGAAAGAGGCCCAGCTATGTTGTCAGTTATGATCTGACACTATATAGGACCTATGATGAGACAAGTGTAAACTACAGTGTTATGTCATACATACAAATGCAGAATATCATGATAATATTGCTTGTTGTGCAATTAAAACACACACATATATATATCTATATCTATATCTATATATATATAGATATAGATATATCTATATCTATATCTATAGATATATATATATGTGTGTGTGTGTATATATATATATATATATATATATATATATATATATATATATGCATGTTTTAACCCAGGTTATTTTGCATCCTTGGTGTTTATACATGACTTGGGGGACATTTCAACGCATCTCATTGGACAGACACAACAACTACATAATAACATCACCTGTGCCGCTCACTAATTTGATAGATTGCTGTGGTTGTCCAATGAGAAGCCTTGAAATGTTTTCTAAGCTATAATCTATATAAAGTTTCTTCTCTGTTTCACCTTGATGAAGGTGTGACCCTGAAACGATCGGCTTCTGTTTGCAAATTGAAGAAAAATGAAAAGAGAAGTAAAGACAAGTCCTCTGTGGCCGGTTCTCCATTATTATGTTTGTACTATGCATTGAAGTTCCAACTCAGGCTATAGTCACCAGCACAAACTGTGTTAAAAATGTTTTTACAAGTCTGTAAGCTAATTTAGGGATTCACGTCTTTCTCCTCTCTTTTGAGAATATTTCCATCTGTTGTCTTGATGACAAGCCTGTCCTGCTGTAAGGAGCAATATATCAAGGACTTAACCTACATTCACTCAGTTATACCCTGTTTTCTAATAGCAGAAAAGTCTTACAAGCTGATACAATGCTGCTCACACCACACGTTATGTTGCATTGCCTTAATGTGGGCCTAACTGTAAAGAGACAAATTGCTTTATAAAACTTGAGGTTGATTTGTGCTGACACAAATCCATCAAATGGATCTAAACCGAGATAGTGTCGAAAGGGGGAACTCATAAATGAATCATTTGATGAAAACAGAGGCCTAATTATGCAGTTTCATCTCGGTGGCTTATAGCCTCACCGAGCAGAGGTCATCTCACCCCCCCAAACACGTCTCACATTATCACATATCCATCCGCGCTCCTGACTCCACAGCACCACCAGCTTCTCTGACACACACCAGCTGAGAAACCACGGGCTGCTACGCGCATGGTCAGTCTCACCCCGCTCTCTCTCTCTCTCTCTCTCTCTCTCTCTCTCTCCATCCGGCAGTATCCATCTGTGGATGCGATACACACTCCTCATCCTCCTCCCCTGCTTCCTGCCTGGTCGCAGCATCAGCACCAGGTAAGACACTAATTCCTATCACTTGGGTTGACCGGCGCTCTTACGACATCAGTGTCCCGCGGATGCTCGCTGGCATCGGCGAGATGTATCCGGATTCAAGGCGGGTGGATGTTACCCGCTCGGTAAATCCACCACCCCTATATCTCCAGGTGAAATCGACACTCACCAGAAGGGATGTATTGCATGTTTTTACTCTCGTCCACCTGTCATCGCTTTGCCTGGACTCTCCGCTCACGTCTATCGGCTTTCACGCCGCATTTACGTGTTATCTGTCCGCCGGGCTGCGATAATGAATCAGGTCTCGGCAGTGGAGGTGCTTATCTGTGCCGGCTCATCCGGACATTATCTCATCACAGATAGACAGATAGTCCAGTCGGTGAAGTGGTGAGCCAGTTTTTGGCAGTTTTGCGCATCACAAGGTCATGGTGATGGTGACGGCGGGGGGCTGTGGACACTGTGGCACTTCAGAGGGGTGAAATGACACCTTGCCTGCGGGCACTCA
>NC_043984.1:8576001-8681001 GCF_902150065.1 Myripristis murdjan
ACTCGGAGAGGGCAAACCACGGCGGAGAAACATGGCCTCAGACTTAGAGGTGCTGATGCTCATTCTGACCGCTTCGCACTTGGCTGCAAACCACCCCAGTGCATTCTGAAGGTCACAGCCCAATGAGGCCAGCAGGGCCACATCATCTGCAAAAAGCAGGGACGCAATCCTGTGATCACCAAACTGGATACCCTCCACACCCCTGTGGTACTGTGCCTTGAAATCCTGTCCATGAAGACCATAACAAGGAGCATCCCTGGCAGAGTCCAACACTGTGGTTATACAGGGACCGGATGGCCCGCAGCAGTGTACCTGGCACCCCATACTCCCGCTGCACCACCCACAGGATCCCCCGGGGAACATGGTTCTAAGCCTTCTCCAAATCCACAAAGCATACTGGATAGTCACATTCCCATGATCCCTCCAGTATCAGTGCAATGGTGAAGAGCTGGTCCACCGTTCCACAGTCAGAACAGAATCCACATTGTTCCTCTTGAATCCGAGGTTTTACAATTGAGCATACTTTCTGGTGCCCCTTTATAAAATGGGAACCACCACCCCTGTCTGCCACTCCCTGGGCACTGTCCCAAGAGAGATGTGTCAACCATGACAGTCCAACAACATCCAGAGCCTTCATCACTTCAGGGCTGATGTCATCCACACCTGGCGCCTTGCCACTGTGGACTTTCCCAACAACCTCAGCAACATCTGCCAGGGAAGTAGGCGGGCCTTGGCGTGATATAAGTCCACATGCTGGTGAAATATCCTCATTAGTTGCTCTGTGCTTGGCTGAGCTGCTAATCCAGAATAGTGTATCTGTATTTCTCCAATCACTTCTATAGCACAGCAAAGCTGTTCTCAAAACAACACTTTTAACCCCTAAACCAACATGAACTCTTAATTTTATTTTCATGTAGCATTAGCATATTTTAAACAAGCCATAATTTAACTTAACTTGCAGCTTGTGTGAAGGATAATCTTTGTATATTGTGATATGGTGAAGTCAATACAACACTAGAGGGGCAGCTGATTCTTCCACACTATGAGCATTGACTGTTTTGAGCACCTACCAACATCTTCAAGTCCTGTTAAGAAATTAAGGGCTGAAAAATCTGGATTCCTGTTAATGATAACGTTTTTCAGTTTGGTAAATAAAGGGTCAATCTCTAAACAATAATTCAAGATGACATTTGAAAAGTTTTGATATTGAAAAGGATAGTGTACACCAAGACAAACAGAAATAAATTCCATCAGTGATAGAAGATATAAAATTCAATTTCATCTGAGCTCTCCCTGTCACCAACTCTCCATCCACTGCTGTCTGCTGAGTTTGATCGACTCAAATTATGGGTCCACATCACTAAAAAGAAAAAGAAAATACATTCTTATCTGTGTCTGTGTGTATGAATTGTTTCTCCTCACTGTCATTTTCAACTCTATGTTTTCATCAGTTGGTGAATGTGGCAGTTCAATAAAGATGTTAAATTACATCTGATACTCCACCGTCAACAACCACTCAGTTAAATGACATTAGACTACAACATACAGCTCAAATTTCAAAAACGCTCTGGGGAATACAGTTGGATACAAGGATACAGTCTAGGCCAGTGTGTCGCAGTACAAAAACAACAAGAGCAATTTTACAAAGGTAAAATTCAAGCTAATCCGTTTCCTGACTAACTTGGATTGACACGGTAATTCAGCTTGCTGTCATTTTTAAATCTTTTCATGTTTCTCCCATAGCCAACTGCCTTGGGTACCAGATGTCATGTTGCTATATTATGTTCTTTTCTTCTCAGTTCATTTTGTAATGTTTCTCTAGCTTGATGTTAACTCTGACTGAAATTGCAGCCTAGTGTTCTTGCTCTTTCTTTCATTCAAGCGTTGCCCTGAGTCATATGCCTGGGGAACTGGATGTGGCAGTGATTTTTTTTTTGTTTTTTGTTCTTTGCTTTAACGTGTCTCCTCTGTTCTGTGCTGTTTTTTTTTTTTTTTTTTTAACTATACCCTGATATTAAGCCAGATTAACACAGGAACAGCATGTTTTCCCTTTTCTTTCATTCATGCACTGCCTTCATTCAACCACATAGGTGCTGTACAGTATTTCTCTGTGGTGCTGTAGCGTTTTTTCTGCTTTGTTGCATTTTTCAAAAAACTTATTTTTCTGTATTTTGAGAGGTATTGCTCTCATTCAGACAGCTTAGGGAACCCAATGTACTGCCAGACTTGTTTTAGACACTATATATTTACCCAAGGAAGGTTTGCTGAGTGCAGATGCTCTTCTTCAGCATTGCCCTGATTTACACTCTCATAGTTACACACCTTCACACTTGGGAGCTGCCCAGTACAACCAGTTTTTTGAGTTTGCTTTGTTTTGTTTTTGTTTTTTGTTTTTTCTAACTGGTGACCCTCAGTCACAAGCCTGCTGTACTTAACCTTAAGGCCACAGCTGCTCCCTTCTAATCTTTTGTTTTTCATTTATCAGAGCTTGTGGTATTTCAGGCAGGATAGGGTAGTCGTGCGCACCACGTGCAATCAGCTGATCTCAGAGCACATTTGCCATCACCAAACATGACCATATCTGTCCAACAGGCCAGTCGTTTTAAACGATGCTACTCCTCATTCATACCTTCATCTCTGCTGCACTGCTGCTCTGCTTTGAAAATCCTGCCTGTGTTTTGTTGTCGTGCTGGTGGTCTGCTTGGATGTTTGGATAGCTTAGTTGATCCCTGATCCATACAGATCACCTCTTATGGTTCAGCATGCATGTGAACTGTGGATTAACATTTAACCATCACAGTGAAATAAAATTTTACTACAGTTGTTAGTTTTTATCAGTAATTCCGTAAATCTCAATGCACAGTTGCAGTGAAGTTTTTTTTGACTCATCCAGTCCACACCTTTGTTGAATGTTGAGCATGCTTGCTGGATTTGTTGTGGAAGCATCCCTAAGAGCAGAGCTTATGCTGGCAGCTGTAACCGTATTACCATTTGTTGCAATAAGTGACTAGTACCCTGACTGAAAAGTGAATCCAGATTGAACCCCCAACCATCTCCAATTACTGAGGTGGACAGCGGTCATGTTCTGTTCTGTTCTCTTCTGTTTGTTAGCAGGATGTCTCAAAGACTTACAAAGGAATTTGCATGAAGCTTTGGGGAAAGGTTGGTCATGTGGCAATGAAGAACTTGATTAAGTATTCACACTGATTGTCCAAAAGGAGGTGTGGTGGTGGGCTTGATTAACTTTTGGTGAACATTCAAAATATGGAACTGGCATATAGATTGCATAGTGTTGGTTGAACTATGCACTGTACTGTCGTTTTCTGTATCCTGTCATACACCGACATAGGATAAGCACATCTGATGTGACCGTCTCTGTATGTCTTTGTTGCTGAACACACACACACACACACGCACACACACACACACACACACACACACACACACACACACACACACACACACACACATGTATACATATGTGTATGTGTGTGTATATATCTATATATATTTTTTTATATGTGTGTGTATGTGTCTTGACATACATTGCACTCATTCAGGCACCTAGGTCACACAGTGCGACTTTGTTATATTTCTGTGCTCTTACTTGTTTTTGCATTCTGATATGTGTCGCCCTCAATCAGACACCAAGGGAAGTCAATATGGTGTTGTGGACATTTTGTCTTTGTTGTTCACACTCTTGTTTCTTTCCCTTTTTGTGTATTTTTCTGTGTCCTGACACGTGTTTTGTTCTCTCTGAAACCTAAGGAACCCACTCTGACGTTGTATGTCATATTTCAGTGTTGATATAGCTTTTCTCTTTTCCTCTATTGCATTTGCCTTATATTGAACTACATCCTGACATGCAGTCCCCCCAGTCAAACATCGAGAGAATCCAACATGGTGTTGTCTGTTATGTTTCTGTGTTTTTAAAGCTTTTCCTCTCTTGTCTGCTGTATCTTCCTGTCAGTGTGTGTAAAAGCGAGGAGGCGAAGGACGACCCAGACAGTAAACCCGATGGAGGGGAGGATAGAGATGAGAGCAGCAAGGTGAGAGAAAGCTCTCCTGAGACTACACATCAGCATTTTAAAAGATGCTGTTTCTTTATCTTTTTGTCTTTTCCTGGCGCTCTCTCTCTCTCTCTCTCTCTCTCTCTCTCTCTCTCTCTCTCTCTCTCTTGCTTTCTCTCTCTCTCTCTCTCTCTCTCTTTCCACATGCAGAAGTTAAACGAACGGCAGCTTGAGTTTGAATGGTATACATGCCATATAAGTTAATGCGCTTTATTTAGAGTTACATCATAGTAAGTACCCTATACCAGTGCACTCAGTAAAATTCAGATCTCCACCAGATGTATCTCCCTTTTTCCAGACTACAGGCTTGCCTATGTGCTGAGCAAAACTTGGGAGAGACTCAGCAGCCAGTTGAATTGTCAAACGCTTATCAAATTATAAATTAAATTACTGTATGGTTCAAATTTAATACAGTACAGTATAGAAAGCGTACCGTAAAACTGCCAAAACCTCTTGAGTTTAGCTGTGTCTTGCTCTCTCTCTATCTGTTTAACTTTATTACACACATTATACCAGTCGGGATCTTAAATTAAATACGCACAATTCAAAATTACTACCAATGGTCTCTCTCTTTCTTACACACACACACACACACACACACTCAAGACTCACGAGGGTTAGGCAAATAGTCTGCTGACATATGAAACAGTGACGACTGTTTCATAAAACTTTATTTTTTTTTTAAAACAGCTCTCAAGCATCACGTTAAGAAATATAACCCCTGCTCTGACACTTTTTACAGAGTCCCCCCCCCCCACCTCCCGGGTGTCTGTTATGTGTTCTGTTGACTTTCTTTTCGGCTGTGTGTGAACTTGCCCATGATCAGAGCGAACACGGCCATAATAGGATTAAAAAAAAAAAAACAGAGAGAAGAGAAAAAACAGCAGTGGTGGTCAAGTGAGCTAGACAGTGAATCAAAAGAGAGAGAAGAAGTAGCAAAAACAAATGTTTTGCAAAGGTTTTGAACCACCACAACCAGGCCTAGTAGTTTGCGTCATTAGCCGCAGACAGACACACAGGATCCAACACGTAATCTCCTTCAAGGTGCCACCAGCCGTAAAATGATTTTCTTTGTTATTGGACTTTGTAATTTGATTCGACTTTGTAATTATATACCACCCTGTTTTATTTGTGTAAAAAAAAAAAAATTTAATATTGTAGTTGCAGTGTGTTAGCATTCTGATAAAATGTCTGTTTGCAGAAAGTAAAGTGCAGTTTGTGTGTCCATATTTCTAGAATCCACATTGTTCTAGATTTCTAGAAGGAAAAAGTTTATAACATGTACTTTTAGACATGGCATGAAAAATGTTGCTTTCTGATGACTTGTGATGTGTGTCATTTGGTAATTGCGTGTATGTCTGCATTTTACAGGGAGAGGAGACTTGCTCCAGCACTGATACCTCAGACAAGCCTGACAGCACAGGTCCAGGTGAGACACATAGGGCATTTCTCAATAGAAAGAATGCAACCAAGTTATCATCTAATTCGTCGTCATTTGTCAAATAAACATTCAGGATGTCTGTCCATCCTCTGTCCTCAGCCTGTTTTTGTTGTGGAATTATACCTAATTTAACAGTTTTAAGAAGTTACTCTACATGTAGGATAAAGCAACACACAAAAACGCACAGGGAAAAAGACTGACTTTAGGAACAGGGTCACCTGTAAACACTAGAAAGGCTGTTGACTGTTGTGCTGTGAATAAATGAAATTCAAAGCAATGGGCCCTGCTCAGTGTCTCAGTCATGTCTGCATCCAGTTCCAGCTGTACACTAAAACTACACTAACATCATATCATTATTCCCATAAATGTGAGCTTCTTACTCGTAAAAAAAAAAAAAAAAAAAAAAAAAAAAAACTTCATCCTCCTTTCTCTAGTTGTAATTACTACTTGGAAACTGCATTTTTTCCTCTTTGCTGACCAATGTCATCAACACAGAAGATGTTGACAAGCATGGAGTTTATCATGGAAGTATCGCCAGTAATGGTCCCTTTACAATCTATGCAAGCTTCTCTACTGTTTTATACGAATTTATTCAGTCCAGTCAGTCCAGTCCAACAGGCTAGCATTAGATTTAGCATTTACCGCTAGGCTCTAAAACGCTCTAAAGTGTCATTAGCTGGAACAGTTCTGTAGCGATATGAACAAACGTGACTTAAACAAGACTTCAGTGTTTACACGACAAGTTTTCCAGACAGACTTTATCCAATATAGCATGAACACGGTATAAGATAGTATTCACACTGGAAATGTTTAGAGCATTGTTTAGTTAATTAAAACTCAGGAGCATCTACTCATCTATTGCAGTTTGTTTGGCCAGATAAGAATGATGCCATTCAAACTCTGGTGTCACCAAAAAGCTGTACAATGATTTCCTGGAAGTCTGGGTCCTCTTCCAAGAGAACTGCATTGCGGTCTTAAGGAATGACAACATAATTCAAATCAATGAGAGAAAATATCCCCAAGCACAAAAGTCTAACTATAAGGAGGTCCATGTTGACATTTAAACTGGCCAAGCTTGAAAAGCCTGGATGGGAGATCAGTTCATGATGTATTTCTGTCACTGAGATCAAGTTAAAGTGATAGTTTGTCATTTTACCCATATAGTGGTATTTTCTCCTCCATATGAGTGCGAGTTTGACCCATCAGCTCATTCCCTGATGTGAAGAATGCAGACTTGCTCCACCATGTGTAGCTCCATGGTGGAGCTACTTTATTTTTGTGTCATTACATAACAGCTCCCCGCAGTGTTATATGTTTGTTGACACACCTGGTAGGTGATACTGTTGTGTAGTGATACACAGACAAAGTAGTTCCACCAATTAGCAAGCAAAACATCTGGAAAGTGGGGTTGATATTGAATCCCAAACAAATGTGTTTTGTGTTGCTACTCAGAATCGTGTTATTTGGTGGTCCATTTACAATTCATTCATGTTGGAAAGGAACAGTCTGGGTGAAGCGCTTGTAATTACAGGGAAGGAGCTGATGGGTAAGACTTGGAAGGTCTATTACACTCGTATGGAGGAGCAAATACCACTATGTGGCTAAGAACCAAAACTATCACTTTAAGATTGGAGCAGGGCTGGAAATGAACTTTGTTGCCTCATAGTTGCTAGTACATCCCAAAATTCAGTATATCAGTGCATTAGTACATCCCCGGGACTATTTTCTAGTGATGGAACCACTGCTTTTAGGAAAACTAATGTGGGCGACTTTATTACGGTGATGGAATACTGATGTGAGGAAAGTTTGAAGTCTCTGAAAGTTCATTTTCATACGCTTTGGGAAAAGATTACACTAAACTTGTAGAATCACTGGTATGGTCCTTTATGGACAGGATGCTATAGTGAGAAGCCAGCCATTCCTATTGCTTGAACAAAAGCTCATGTTCAGCGTGTTCAGCCTCGTGTGCTGTTAACTGGTCTGAACACCAGATAAGGTAAATTACAGCAAAGAACACAGGCAGTTGTGTCATGCTCAGCTGATGTCCTCAAGTCACATTTGTTTTTACTCGCCACAGCCCAGAAATCTCAAACCTAGCAGGATGACAGGTAGCTAGAATTCTGTCCAGCAAACATTTTGAAGCTATATGAATCAGTCATGCAGTAAAATAAACCTTTCCACTATAGTTTACACCACAGAAGAAGCTGTAGGTCTGAGCAAGCACTAATTGTTCTGAATTTACATGGTGTAAAAAAATAAGAAACTGCTGTTTAAAAAATGGGGTGGTGGCTGCACCATGCGTGTCAACATTTCCAACTCCCAAAGGAAGTTGGAAATATAATTTCTACTGGTGATTTTCATTTTTGTGTTATGAGTCAGACCGCCCATGATATGAAGTCAGGCTACCATGCCACACATCCCGACTATTCAATCCAAGAGGTGCCAGTTCCCATCCAAACCCCATTCCTCCTTATGCTTCAGTCTTCATTATCCTTATCACACTGCTGCTCTGAGGGTATGTGTGATCAAATGTGTGAAATTAGTTTTAATGGTGCTCACTGTCTCAGTGGATACATTTAATGGCCATCTAATTGTTGAATAGCATACTGGAGGAGGAGGTGAAGAGACATTAACAGTCTGATACCAACACCCTGAAACCCATTGTTCTGGTGTTAATGAGAGCGGTATTACAAAGAAAAAACTGTAAAAACTATGATTTATCTATATTTTTGTACTCTTCTTATTGAATTTTAAATATGCATGTATCAGAAGAGGGTATTTGGAAAAAGTTTAATTTACAGCATAGGAGAAATAGATTTTTTTTTCTGACATCAGTGTTCAGCTCAGTTAATGATTTGTTGTTTTGATTGAATTGGTGGTGGTATATTCCAGTCCACGCAAGATTAAATGGACTTTTTATTCAGTATACAGTATGCCTGGATTTAGTGAAACCACAGGGCAAAGTGTGTGTGCGAAAGTATATATATAAATATATGGAACACAAAATCATAGATATTTACATTTTTTTAGGCATTTGCTGTTATGCTTCTTGGCTTAAAATGACCCACTAATAAAATAGGATTGTATTTTTCTAGACTGCCAGCACTACATGTCGGCAACACCAAGAAGTGCAAGGGAAAAAGCCACAGCACCTTGACAATAGTGACAATAACGACCCATATTAAAGTGTCACCTCTCTCCACCCAGACTCCCAAATGTCAGGTGAACTGTGCACCCAGGATGGAACACTGGTCACCACAACAACGGCAACAGGAACAGGAACTGGCGTGGCGTCTCTCCATGTTGTCCAAGGCCGGCCTCTCTGGCCCACCGGTCCCGCCTTGACGGCCCGTTTACGGCGACTCATCACTGCCTACCAGCGCTTCACGCTGCGCCGCGAGCCACTGCTGAGGCCCGACTTTCTGCTTCATGATGGTCTGGTTGGCATGGGGATGGGAGGAGGTGGGCCTGCTCACAGTCACCACGGTGGCGGACCATTGGCGTGGCAGCTGGGGGAGGAGTTGAGGCGATGTTCAGTGGTCGCTACGGAGCCTGACCCTCTGTTTCTGGAGTGGCAGAGAAGGTATCAATGCTAGAAGTGGGATTTCTGTAATAGCCTGGAATTTTCTGCAGGTGTGTGCCTGTAATCTGTGAAACATCAAATATGTTACAGAAAAAGATCACTTTACAAGACTTATTGCATCACAGTCTTTTTATATTTACTACTGTACAACAGCACAGCCAATCACATTTTATTTATAAAAATTCAGTTTAAGGCGAAGGAACAGAAGTTAAAACAAGATAATCTCTTTAAACAAGTTAATCTCAACATACTTTTTTCCTTGGATTTCCCTCTGCCTTCTCTTAACACTTTTTTGCAGATAAGCTCTTTAGTCAACTTTCTACTGTAGAAGACTAATAGAGCTTTCTGCAAGTTCAGCATTTTCTCCAATAGTGCATATGCTTAAGCTTTATGATGAAATGATATTTAGAGATCAAATGCTTATAATTATTTTTCTCCAATAATAAACCCACAATCTCCTTTGGTAACTTTAACCCCAATTTCAGAATCTGAGCATGAGGTCCAAGCATTCACGTGTTTGTGAGTGTGTCAGTTTGTGTCTGGAAGACACCCCTTTCTACTTTTTATTTATGCATTTTTTGCTCATGTAAAATTCATATCCTATTAATTATTTAGCAGCTTTTGTTAGTTCAGAATTTCTACATAGTTTCCAAATACTTCCTGTATATTTAAAACATTATTTACTTGCTGTCCTCTCCCTCCTCATGTTTAAGGTGGACTCGTCGAGAGCAGGCAGATTTCTACCGTACAGTGTCGTCATTCGGGGTGGTCTATGACCCGGAGAGGAAGGCCTTTGACTGGTCTCAGTTCAGAGCGCTGGCTCGACTGGAGAGGAAGACGGACCAGAGTCTGGAGAGATACTTCAGTTCCTTTGTCAACATGTGCAGGACAGCTTGCAGGTTACCGCCAAGAAAGGATGAAGGTATACTATATGGTCAAAGAGATTAGAGCTGCAACTAACGACTGTTTTGATAGTCGACTAGTCATCGATTATTACAACAACTAGTCGACTAATAGGATAATTAATTGCACAATTACTAAATGGTCCCCTTCAAACTTTTAAAATTATTGGGAGGTTCTTTTAAGTATTTACTAACTAACAATGAAGACAATACATAATTAAACTGCTGCTGATTTAGCCACTAATAGAAAATATTTAAAAAAATCAGTATCAAGTTTTGCAATTTCTCTGTAAACCAAGGACAGGCAAAGAAGCAGCAATAAAATCAAAAAGCCAAACAACAAACAAAAGTGGATAGGATAAAAGCTTGATAACTCTTGCAATGAACAGTAGTGCCAGCCAAATGAAATGCTTTGAGCAATTGGATTGAATTTTGCAACTGCACAAATTAACATTTAGTTGGAAACATTTAGTTAGTAACATAAATGGGAACGGGTTTAGAGAAGTAATGCACTTTAAGGCGAGGTGAGTGCAGGGCTTTTAACCCCCCGATGGGAAGTCCCGGGCGGAAGAGATTAAAAACCAATACAACTCTAACTATAGATAGCTGGCATTAGCTTGTTGAGAAGCTAATTATCTTACCTGGATGATTTTGCATCATCCACAAGTCTGACGTGCCTTCTTTTCAAATGTTTGTGCAGAACGACATGCTCCCTTAATATGCAAGGTCAGCTTTACAAATATTGCAGCCAGTCCTCTTCTTTGCCAGGTTTAGTTTGAAATCCTCCTAGACTTTTGGGACGCAGTGGTGTTACATCGGCCGCTGCCATTTTGCTCCATTGTATATTAACCTGTTGTTTCCCAGTCACTGTTTTCAATGCATAACTCAGCAAAGATAATAATGATGGAAGATGGCTCACCCCTCAGGAACTCAGCTCTAGAAAACAATGTCAGGACCATGTACAGCATGACAAACATGCGCAATGTAGTAACCAACTAATAATCGACAATAAAATTAGTCAGCATCCCAACACTGCTGAGCTACATTACAAATGGTGATGAAAGCAGGCTTAGCTACTATACCTTGTTTGTGGGTTTTGTGTGTGGAGTATGTAAAGGTACATTATTAGCTGAAGTGATACAGCAATAAAGTTATCATAAAGTAAATAATAAAGTACAAACTACATTGCATGCCATTGCAAGCCATGAATTTGCACTGCCTTCCTCCCTGTATTTACTCTCCTACTTAGTTAGACTACAAGACCTTCCAGGCTTGTGCTTTGTATGGAGGAGGTACAGGGGTTAGGGTTAGTTAGGGTTAGGGTACATCAAGTGAATCAATGATATGTGTTCACACTTCCATGTGTAGGATGGATTGCAGACTCTCTCCAAGGATGAGATCTTGTAGTGAGAGACTCGTGCACAAAAATGAACTCTAAATCCGTAGTCATCTTTGCTTCGTGCATTCTCATTCTGCCTCAGTGCCTTTCTCTCACTCCATTTATCCTGCTGTCTATTCTTCCTGCCCACTTTTACCAAATCCCTCACGCTTTTTTGCATTCTTCTCTCCAACCATTCTGACCTCTTCAATCTCTCTTTCTTCTACCAGGGTTGGTGGACCCTGCAGTTTTTGTAGAGCCTCTGACAGAGGAGAGAGCAGCTAGGACTCTGTACCGCATTGAGCTGCTCCGCAAGATCAGAGAACAGGTACGAACAGGAATGTGGAAACCGCATTTTACTGTTAAAACAACCACCACAATACACGTATGTTATAGTGAGTTCTTCAGTCAGATGACTGGGCTTACACGGCATCTATCCTGCAGAAGTGCTCTTGAGCAAGGCTCAGAACCTTTTCAAGCTCCATTGCTCCAGTGCTTTTCTGTACTTAGCAGATGCTGCCCTCATACAAGCAACAGGTCCTTCTCCATAGATGTGAATGGAGTTTCTCTCAATGTTGAGCTCTTTACAGTGGTTTATGCTGTTGTTTTTTTAAAATAGATGGTGAAACGTGCCTGGAATTCATGTAGCATAGAAACACTGTATCTCTTGAGACTGAACAGTGGAGCAGCATTTTTAATTCCCTCCCCAGACACCAAAACCAAACAGGAGCCACATACTTCATGTCTCTGCTAATCTACTCCCAAAGCAAGCAGTCGTATTTTATCTCACGTTTTATCCAGCCATTGGATTTCATTGATTCCACCATGACAAACATGAACTTAACATAAGCATGAAACTTTCTTCAAACCAGTATTCTATCACCATGATGAAGTCGTCTACATTAGTTTTTGCAGAACTCAGCAGCACTCTTGTGTTGTGATGCCTTGCGTTTGGGTGGAGTGAAATGCTCCCTCTTCCCTTCCCCCGGGGAAACGTTTGCTTTACACAGACAATTATCAGTTCCATGGTATATAGATGTTGTTTCCAGGAGTTTTCCATTGTTAGTTCCAGAGGCAGCTAACAGTGGTCCGTCAAAATTGTATTTCCTGTGCCACCAAAACTATTGTTTGTATAAAGCTGAATAGTTTTTCTACAAGGGTGATCTTTTTGAATTTACACCTAGTGTGTAGCTGTTCCCTGAAGTGCCTCTCTCCCCCAGGTTCTACGTCATCCATTGTTGTCGGCCCGCCTCCAGCTTTGCCGTCCCTCCCTCTACCTCCCGGTCTGGTGGGAGTGTGGTAAACATGACCGCGACCTCCTCATTGGGGCGGCACGCCATGGCTTGAGCCGCACCGACTACTACATCCTAAACGACCCCCAGCTGAGCTTCCTGGAGGCTCACAGGAACTATGTCCAGAAAGAGACCCAGGCAGCAGGGGGATATGGAGGGATAGCTGGGGTTGCGGGACAGCCTCCTCACTTTCAAACTCATCATCACCCTCATCATCCAGGCTTGGTGACTCATCCAGGCATATCGTCATCCTCTTCTTCTGCGTCCTCTTCGTCGTCTCATCCGCAGCTACCACATCCTCACTGTTGTCTGTATGACTCAGGTCTAGGTTGCCACTCCCCTCAGCCTCCTGAATACCCCCACCACTCCTCTCACCACCACCATCATCATCATCCGGCTCCTGCCTCTGCACCGTCTCCTTCCTCCTCGTCTTCTTCTTCCTCTCACCCTCACCTCCACCCTCCACCTCCGGACGTAGGGACACAAGAGTCTGCCTCACCGAACCTGGGAATGGTGCCTGGATCACGAGGAGATTTTCTTGACTGCCCTGCTCTGGATGAAACCCTGGAGCTGGGTTCACTGCAGCACGATACCATGTCTGCAGATCCCTTACATGGAGGGAAGGCCTCCAAAGACGCCCTCAATGGTTTCCCATTCAATTCAGCAGCAGGAGGCCAAAGCATGCTCAACTCGTATGGAGTAGGAGGAACAGACCTGGACTCAAAGCTGCGGAGTGATGTGCTGGTCGGGGAGCAGGGTTCGTCGGAGGAAACTGGGCTGATGGCACCTTCAGTGGAACTGGATCAGTTACAGGTTCTACACCCTCTTGTTTTGATCTCTATTCTGCTGCTGTAGTAAACCTGACTGGTTAGAAATATTTCAGGTTTTTGAACTGCCTTTGATTTGTTTTGTTACCTCAAAAATGAAGGCTCAGAAATTCCAAAGTATCTATGTTTAATTTGTGCTCTTTGTTCATTTCTGTCTCTCTGTCTCTCAATTGTCTCTCCATCCCTCCTTTCCCTTAGGCTCCCTGGGATAGTACGGACCACTCCAGTCCAGCTCACCATATGTTCAATGAAGCTGATCCTATTCTGGGCCCCCCCACCCTGGAGACTGGCTTCCTGGAGGAGGAGGATGAAGAGGCACAGGGAGGAGACACAGGAGGGGAGGAAGGTGGGACTCTGGAAGAGTGTCTAGGCCTCCCACCTTCATCCTCCCCCTCTCACCCTTCAGCGGGAGATTCTGTGGAGCAATTGTCATCAAGTTACATGCTCTTCAAGGTTGGTTTTTGTTTTCTGTCTTCTCAACGAAATAGTGTACGAGATTGTGGGGAATGCATACTCTCAATCTGTGGCTGTATATTACCCATAGATTGTGCAGGAAGTAGTGATTTGGACAAAATCAATGTTGATAGTTTGTTACAAATGTAGGGACAAAACAACATGAAAACTTTTGGTTACAGTGAGTTTTCTTAATGCTGCAGTTTTTTCTGTTAATTTCATCAGTCACCAATTCAGGTACCTGTTGCAGACGATATTCCTCATCCCAGTTGCCTCAAAAATTTGCCTATGGAATCACAGCCTCCACAGTGGTGATACATTGGCAACATTTGAGGAACTGTTGTGACAATAATGTATGACTGTTACTTGGAAAATAGGCCAAAATGGTCATGGAATGCATATATTAAGTTAGGACAAAAAATATTACGAAACAAGACTAACTAAGCCTAGTTCAGCTGGACTGCCACTGCAGCACGAATCATTGAAGTTGAACATTTTCTACTCTATTTCATGTACCTTTTGTGCATATGCATGTGTATGTGCACCAGCAGAAAAATTCCCCAAGATTAAACATGGGACAGAGGTAGTGTCGCCTACCATCTGGTGTGATCACTTTAGCCCACTAAAGAGTCTTTCCGCAGTTTCTGCAGTTTCTCTGCAGGAAAGAAGAGCCCGGCAGCAGATGTTCTGTGTGATCCAGTCCTGGTAGCCTTCTGTCCACCACAACCTTTTTTCTTCTCTCAGCTTCTAGGCCTGCATTGTTATAGGGCTCGTAGAGCTTCTCAGATTGGTCTGTAAAAACGCTGTATTTAACTAGTATTTTTTGTTTGTTTGGTTGGTTCAGAGCCCTCAACGTCCCTTGATCCTGCTTCCACATAATCAATGATTGCTCAAGATAGTAAACCAAAATACATTCATGGTAAAGACTGATGTTGAATGAGTTATGAATTGTGTCATCCATTCCTGAATGCATCCCCACACTGCCTTACATACAATCAAGAACGCAAACCAAATGATAACCTAGATAAAATTACAACTGTGTGTCCAGGTAGCCTGGACACACAGTTGTAATGGGTGATCCATCAAAAATATGATTGTCAAAATTGACAGTCATCAGAAGCTTATCCATGTATCAAGGCAGGCTTGAAAATACTTACATTGAGATCTCATCTATCCTGTGGATTAAGATATTCTCTGAGTGGATTGCAACAAGACTGTTGAAAACCTGTTTGAAGTGCTGTGCTGTGTTTTGCTTAAGATAGCACATTCTAAAATATTCACCATCCGGTGTGCTTAGCACTAAAGACATACATGGCTCTAATTGTTGTCAGAATGATGCAACAGGGAAAGCTTTTGATGTTAAATAATGGGAAAAATGCCAGGATTGCAAAAAGAAGTCTGTGGTGACTTGTTGCCTTAGGCTTGAGCTAGTGTAGTTGCATTTGCTTTGGACATCTTTGTTTAATGTGTGATAAGTTTTTCCTTCTCGTCTCGAGACGAACAAAGTAGTTTTCCATGTAAACAATGTGAATTTGTTTATATTCATAATTTCACTCCTAGAGACTTAATACATCAACCCTAGTTATGTTAAATAAAATTTTTCAGCTAAAGAGATGTTTGGGAAGTCTTAATTTTTGATATTTATATGGCTGCAGTGTTTGCATCTGGATCTAACTGCAGCAGATTGGAATGAAAGCTCCCACCGATATTTTGGATTAGCATGCTTTTGTTTAGATATTCTCCGTTTATCAGTCAAAGGAAGTTTCCACCCCTTGATTTGATTGACAGCCTATGTAGCAAGCATTCCAGGTAACCATACCAGCAACTTCACTCATCATCAGCTCAATATATGACTGTAACATAAGTAACATAGCTAGCAAGCTAATTAACAGGTTGAGTACGATAAATGCTACATCTGCTTTACTACAAAAGCCTTTCTTTAACTGCAGCTCTATTCACAGATCAAAAGCTTCTCCAGGGTTAATGTGGCAACTTCCTTTATCCTTATTTTTCTCTCCTCAATACTATAAGGTTTTCAAACTCAATTGTTGTCAGTTGTTATTGATACTCTCCTTTCAGGTTTCCATTGTTTGTACAGTAAAGGGTTATGGTTATTAAATGTGTTTAACTTGATCACAATGTCTTGATATTTCCTTCCAGGACATTGGAGTAAGTGAGGAACCCAGTGCAGATCAAACGGACCTGTCAGCAAGTCCCCCTCCGCCTTACGTCCCCCCTAACCCTCTCTCCCTGTCTGATATCACTACCCACGAGCCCCAGGATAGGCTGGGCCACTCTGATGTTGCTGTTGGCCTGAGCAATCCCGTGGAGGAAGGAGAGGCCCAGGAAGCAGGCACTGGGTTTGCGTTTGATGATAAGGAGGAACAGGAAGGAGAAGATGTGTCAAGGAAGACTTTGGAGCAGAATTTGGAAAAATCAGAGGATCAAGTTCTAGAGGATGATGAATGTGGTACAGACCAAGGTAAGTCAAGAGAGAAATAATCAGTGGTGCTTGTATCCCACAACCCTTTTTTTTTTTTTTTTTAATACCATGACCATGAACGTGAATTGGGAAACAAATGGGGTAATGAAAAATGCCTGGCATAAAAATGTAAGAAATTAATCTTTTCTCCAGAGTGAACCTAAAATAGCTATCTGACTCACAGGTTGTATAACTGTTGCCAATTTGCAGTTAACCAAAATGGCTGAAACTTGTCAGGAGATACCTTAATTTGTGATGTGTCACCCTCTCAAATAAATCCAGAGTCACTTATCATATCAGATTGTCCTTGTGGTCTCACGGTTACATTTGGTTTGAATTAGTGTTTCTGTATCTCTGTGTCTGACAGACACAAGGATGCATATTCATTTATCTATTCAGATAATTTAAAAAAATGTGAATTTAATAGATGAAATTATCCAGTGTTGTGAGATTGATAGATCCCTGGCAGTAGTCAGCAAAGCCCTGGTTGCTCTCTCTAACTCAGGGATAGCCAACTATGCGCCATGGAGAACTGAGAGTCTGCAGATTTTCATTCTAACCAAAAACTCCACCAGGTAATTTCACTGACTTGTTCCTCCTCTCTGCTTGAAAGCGGGGTAATCAGTGAAGTCACCTGGTGTAGATTTTCATTGGAATGAAAACCTGCAGACGCTTGGCCCTCCATGGCACATTGATTACCCCTGCTCTAACTCCTTATTGAATGTACAATAAGCTAATCTTGCCAAGCACTGCTTTACACCCAACCATGGTTTATGCTCACAGGTACAGACCAAAGTTTGGGGGTTTTGAGTCAGCCCATGGATGGGCCACAGATGGATGGGATAGAGCCAGAATCGGGCCTGGGAGAACAGGACCAGGGGATAGGGGTCTCAAATCAACCATCTCATGAACTCCAGGTGAGCCTTGAACAAGGGCAACATCAGGAGGACTTATCTCAAGAGGTGCACCCCTATCTGAGGAAGATTGAGCAGGAAGCAAGCCTTGAATGTCCTGAGCGTATTGAAGTACCTGCAGAAGAGGTGGATGGGCTGATTTTTTATCAGAGTGTTGACGAGGGGACGACAGAAAATTCACTTGATGCTGAAGCTGTGATGGTAAAGGCAACAGAAGGGCCTCTGGAAGTGGAGGAAATTCCTGAACATTCTAAAGAGAATGTTGCAATGGAGCCAGCAGACCTAGCAGATCAAGTGGATGAGATCTCAGAGGGGCAGTTGGATCAGGTGTCTCTCATGGACGTTCCCATGGTTGATCATTGTGATGAAACCAGAGAACAGACCATGGAACAACTTGATGCCAAACCGGAGATGGAACTGGAGAGTATTTACACAGGACATACACACACCTCCCACCCTTCCACCTCCAACTCATCCCCTACAGTTACGTCCAAGTCTGATGAAACCATCACAAGGAGCCATGGTGGAGCTGAAGTCAAAATGGAGCTTTCCATGGACCAGGAGAGCTGTCAAGGTAAAGCTGATGATCTAATCTTACCTGACAACAGGGAAGACTCTAAGCACAGAGCTCTAGCATTCTCCCTTGACCTAGAAAGCAAGGGCAGCAATCTTCATCATCTTAGGATACCTGAACACATCTCTGACAGTAAACCAGGTGAAATCAAACTCATTCCCACTCTACCTGGAGACAAAATTGATACCAAACTGGAGGATGTGAAGTTTCCTCTTTTACCATACAGCTGTGGTGAAAACAAACCAGATCCATTGGAGCTGTCAATCAAGACAGAGGAGACCAAGACAGAGGCTTTGGAAGAAGGGTTACCCATCTACCCTGATACTTCTGAAGTCAAACCCACAAAGCTTGATGCATATTCCGTCAAGTCAGAGAACTTGGTGACCAAAACAGAGCAATTAGACTACTCTGTAAAACCAGAAATATTGGAGACCAAACCTGAAGATCTGGGCCATCCCATGAAGTCTGAAAACTTGGACAGTAAACCTGAAGTTCTCCAGTTTGCAGCCTACTCAGATGGCTGTGAGATCAAACCTGAAGTCAAACAAGAAGGTATAGGGTTAGCTGCTTATCCAGATGGTTCTGAGCTCAAACCTGAGACAAAACCAGAAGGCTTAGGGTTTGCAGCATACCCAGATAGCTCAGAGATCAAACCTGAGGCCAAACAAGAGAGTCTTGAGTTCTCAGCCTACCCAGATAGCTCTGAGATCAAACCTGAGGCCAAACCAGAGGGCCTTGGGCTCACAGCTTTCCCTGAGGTCAAAGCTGAGACCAATCAGGACCTTTTGGAAGCTGACAGCACTGTCCTTACCCCAAAGTTAGAACAGGCCGATGGGCTGGCAGAGACCACGGAGGGCCTGGAGATGAAAGGGCAGGTGAAGGAGGAGAGGCCAAAAACACCAGGTATGACTGTTTAGACTTAAAAAAGTGAAACCACCTTTGGTACACATGATGTCAGTTGCATGTTTCAAGAACAAACTTTGAACACTGTTGTGTTGCTGTGCAGTTTTATTGTTGAATTTTTGTTGTGTCTGAAAGAATTTTATCATTTTAAATTGTATTGCTGTAAAAAAGCAACTAACTGAAGTCAAACTATACACCTCTTCTGTAGTGTCTTTCGTGGAAGGATTTGCAGGCAGCTCGAGGTTTGCTGTTCCACTTTCCATGTGTGATCTTCCTGACAGCCTCCATGACACCAGGGAGCCAACCATTGCTCAGCTTTTGCAAGAGAAAGCACTTTACTCTTTTTCTGAGTGGCCAAAGGTACTGTCAGTTATCAGTCTTTGCAAACATGTCTCAATTGTATTGCCTGAATTTGTTTTGCATGCCATCCAGCCCACAGCTGTGGGGGGGGGGTTAGCACAAAATTTTCATTTGTCCATATACACAAATACAAAACCCTGATTAGGCCATGGGTGGGGATCACTAGTGCTCTCATGATTCGATGTTGAGCATTATTGTGAAAAGAAATTGTTTGACAAATTCAAGCATTTTTTGTTTGTTTATTTGTTTTTTCAGTATTTTACTCCTTCAGCAAGTCAATCTAATAAATAACTAATATCACAGATGAGTGCAAATAGAACAAGTTGCTTGACTGGATTGTAAAGGGAATTTATGAACATAAATACTAAATACTAAGTGGCACTGGCTTTTTTTGGATTTTCAGTACTATCCATGTGTATCCCTGGTGTGATTGCAGGACCCAAAGTTTTAGTTCATAAAGTAGTTACAAGTTAAAATTAGTGCAGTTACTTTAGTTTATTATCCTTTCAGAATTTGCTTTGTGTCCGTGGCAACAAGAGACACAAAAAGGATTTCGTTTAACAGAATAACACAGGAAGGCGTAAAGGATCTCTGTGCATGGGGAGTCTTCATATGAATGTATGTTCATATGAATGTATGAATGAAGGTACAACCATCAAGGGTGTGATGCAACACCGAGGATTGCCTGCCCTCCACTCATGACTCACAAAGCAGTGTCATACTGTGTTGTTTGACATGCAACAGGCACCTGTCGCAACCATGCAGTGCAGTCGACAGAGTGACAAAAATGCAAATAAAATGATTTTTGGCATCAGGAATCTACAATTGTTTGGAAAAAAAAAGATTTGCAATCTCATGTCCAATTGACATCATCCATTCAAATGACATCAGCATTTGAATGGATGATTTGAATTTATTGTTGTTGTGTCGCTCTGTTTAGGACCGGGTGATCATCAACCGCTTGGACAGCATCTGCCATGCCATCCTGAAGGGAAAGTGGCCCTCGTCTAGTCAGCAGTATGAGTCACTCAGTTCCCTGGCTGCTAACCCCTGCCTGGCCAACAGTCTAGCCCAGCACCACCACCACCGCGCAGGCTTCCTCCCTACTACAGCATCAGGCTCTGTCCCAGGTCAGGCCAGGGTCCAACAAGCAAGCTCTGGACTATCGTTCTCAATCCCTCCCCCTCTTACAAGACTACCTAAGGTGAGACCATGTCTGCTAATTGATAAGAGTGACTCCCCTATGTTGTACATATGAATGTATTTACCATCTGCATTTATCTCCACTGTCCCATGCCATGGTTCATATAAGTGG
This sequence comes from Myripristis murdjan, assembly GCF_902150065.1. Classification (NCBI taxonomy): domain Eukaryota; kingdom Metazoa; phylum Chordata; class Actinopteri; order Holocentriformes; family Holocentridae; genus Myripristis; species Myripristis murdjan. Next base: position 8,596,496 of record NC_043984.1, read on the forward strand.
TGTCCAGTTTATAGCATTAATATTAAGGCTTGTTGTAGATCTGAGGTCAGACCACTGCTGTTAGCAGCAGCCTGGAACAGAATTTAAAAAGTTCAACTTCACTTATTTAGCACCTACTGAAGTTTTATGCTCCTTAAGAGTATTACCAATTTAAAAAAAAAATATTTACTGAATCAGATATGGCCTTGTTTAGACAGAATAGCAATGGCTTTATTCAAAAGTTTTGTCAAAATCCAAACATACACCAGCTATTGTAAGGCAGTACTGGGCACCTCTTATGTCATGCCATTGTTGTGTAAACCTCTTTCCTGTCTCTGTAATGTCTGTTGTTGATATTGTACATGTTGATATCAGACTTGGGCCAGAAAAAAAAATTAGAAAAAACTTGTTGCTTTACTTCAGAAATGTAAACACAGATCATGTCTGTATTTGAATTTTTTTTGTTTGTTTGTTTGTTTGTTTTTAGGAATAACCTGAAAAATCTTGACCACTTGTATATTATTTAGATTCAATTTATAGCCTAACTAATTATCTGATTCTACTTACATTCATGATTCACAAACACTAAATGTGCCCTAAACAGGGGAACAGTTTGTAGTTTTTAAGTTACATATTCCACTACGTAGGGCCTGCATTTACAGTTAAATCTTCTACGTATGCTCGATTTAACTTATTAGGCATGTGGGCCAAATTCTAAAGAGTAAACATTAGTTCCAAAAGAAGACAAATCAATAATCAGATCATCAGTTAAAAAAAGGAATATCTTTGAAGGTTTTGCGCTCCTGTTTTTACCCAGGTCTGGTTGATAGTCACCACTGTGTTGTCTCAGTCCATATGTATGTTTAACGACAACATCATCTCTCTCCCATTCTTTGTCTACCCCTCACCCACCCTGTCCACCCTGACAGTACAAGCCGCGGGGCGGCGCATGCGGGCGCGGAGCTTGGCGCCTCACCTCCTTGCCTCTCTTACAGGAGAGACTCGTGGCTCCTCCTTTCCTCCCCGAGCTCAAACGAGCAGGAGGTCGGAGGCCTTATGACTATGAAGCCGCCGCTGCAGCCGCTGCTGAGGTTTTAGCTGGTAAAACAACAACACCATGCCATACTGCCGCCACTGGCAGCTCCACTGGGGAGAAGGTGCCAGTGGTGGCCCCGCCCTCTCACCGTAGTGGAGCCATGTTGATTAATGGTTGGCAAGAGACAGCCATTGACCTAACCAAACCACCAGGAGAGATAACTGCCACTGCTGGCATTGGAACAGGCGAAGCTGTGGTAGCACCAGGAATTGGTCATCATCAGAGCCACCACGGGACTGGCACTGGCAGTGCCCACAAACTACCCCCACCACCCCCCATCACGGCACCCTTACCTGGCTCTGTGGGAATCGACATGGCAGGGATACTGCAGGCCGGGCTCATCCACCCAGTAACGGGACAAATAGTTAACGGGAGTCTGCGGGGAGATGATGCACTGAGGAGGAGGAGAGGCAGGAGGAGAAATGTGGAGGCACTTTACTCTGAGTTCGCAAAGAGTAGAGGGCTCCACCTCCCTGAGACACAGGTGGGTAGAGGGAGGATGGACAGAGGGATGAGGGTAGAGACAGATGGATAAAAGGAGCAAGAGAGGAAAAATGAGGAGAGTTTCTCAGATCATAGTGTTATCCTGAGACCCAGCTGGGTAGAGGAGCGAGAGAAGGGCATTCTGAAAGATGAAAGATGTGTTGGAAATGGAAAGTGGAGGCCAAGTACTCACCAAGGGCATTACACTGCTCTATATTACATCGGGAACTGAAACTTTAAAATTGAGAATGTGGGGGAAAAATATCCTTAGATTTATGAAGTGCCAAAAGTTAATTTCATCTTCAGGTGCACCATTACTGCCAAGGTTACTGTTGTAGAATAGCAGCAATTTCTCAGTAAAAAACGTGAGGGATTTATATCATTAGGGCAGCTCAAGAGCTGTCAGCTCACTTAACAGTCAGCACTGTTAATTATTAAATTGATTCTGAAATACTCTCTCATGATTGCCTTAACTCTCTGAGCCTCTTATGTGACAAACTGCACCCATCTGGTACATCTGGTAAAACCCATTAGAGCTGTGCAATAGTAGAAAAATGCCTATTGCACTTTGCACATTTAAAAATCATGTATTTTGGCAATATTAAAATATCTGTTAGATTTTCAATTCCTCTGAAAGTTCTGGTGTGGTCTACCAGGTGCTTTCATCACAGATGACCAGGCACAACATTTGAATGTGCAACATGCATGATGTGATCAAAATATAAGTGGAGAAGCAGGCAGCTCCAGTGCGAATGAAAGAGAGAAACTCCATGTGGATTATTCTCAGAAACCCTAGAAATGAGCGAAATAGAAAGGAGTGGCTAGGCCCAACATAAGAGAGAAAAATGCTTCACTGGAGTCTAACCATGAAATTCCTACTATAGTTCCGTGATGTGGATTATCTTCTGCTACTGTGGGATCCTTTGGGTTTTAAACCACATGACATCAAACTATGCAAAGTTTGTTTGTGCTGCAGCATACGACTGTTATTTTATTTGTGTATTTTGTTTATCTTTATGTATATATTATGTAAAATGCAGTGCCACACTAATTGCTATGAATCTACCTTTTCAGTCACGTTTGTTTTTAAATTTTATTTACTTAAATTTTGTAGAATAACAAGCATAATGACATTTTAAGGTGGAAACCCAGCATAGCTGATTGCTGTCAGTGTCAAGTTACTGTGATGATGCCTTGATCATTTTTTCCTAGTGTCAGCCACTGGTCAACTGACCAGAGGTAGTTCAACTCATTTTGAAAAATTCGATATTATTTCACTCTTTCCGTGTAGTTATTATGTGGTACAGTAGTGCTGCTATCTTCCTCTCATTGTTACTGAGCGCTGGATACTGGCTGGATGCTCCAAATGCTAACTGTTAGCCTCCTGCCATTGAGGTGGACTTCGAGCTGGGGGGGAGTAAAGTAATATCATTATTCAAAATGGGTGAACTATCCCTTTTTAAAGGAGCTGCACTGGGTGCCTGATACCCTATGTGCCCAGTGTAACTTGACAGTAAAAACACAATAAAATTTTGTAGTTGCTGCTACTTTGAGAAACATTGCACTGAAAAAAATGAAAAAAAAGGAAACTATTGAAGGTGAGGTACAATAAGATAATTTTGTCTCCTGAAGATACTCAATCATGACCCATAATTCTGTCTCAGTATTTTACAAAATAATATGATTTGCCATATTCTTGTAGCCTCAAAATATATGCAAGGATATTTTCTATTTACATTTTAGAAGTGTGGAAAGGCTTTCTAATGAGAACACCTTACAATAACGCAGTAGTTGAGTGCAAGAGTTACAGATTACAGTGCCCTGAAAATATTCATTCAATATACTCATTTAAACTTCTCTTTATTTTATCACTGCTGTTGATGACTTATTATTTTATCATTGCAGTTATATCAGTTGTGTTTTTTCTCTTTTTTTATTGCAATCATCATATGTTGTTTTCTGAAGCGCTTTGTGACCTTGTTTCAAAAATTGCTCCTGTCATTTTTGGGGTCGTAGAATGGTCGTAAAAGAGAGACAAGCGAAAGAATAAGGTAAGAGCTCAGAGAGAGAAGTTCAAAGGCATTGTTGAAGCACTGAAGCAGAAAACCGTTTGATTCAGGTCTGATTCAGGTCTAGTTGCAGCTCATGTTGTTGTAGTCTGATTGCGGCCTAAAGCTTGTCTGACCAGCACATGTGTATGTCTCTTCCGCTACAGGCCAGGGTGGAAGTGATCAGCCACTCGTCCGTCTCATCCTCCACCTCCTCGCCGTCCCCTTCTCCCTCGGAGCGACCCCCAGGCCCCCCCACGCCCTCTTCCTCCTCGTCCACGCCCACCCCCACCCAGACGCCCCCTCAGCCAGAGATTGTGGCCATTGACAGAGAGGCAGCCAGCAAAGGCCTGATGGAGTGGATGAGGCAGAATCCTGGCTACAGCATGGATCTGCCCACATTTGCTCATGTAAGTCTGCTGGCTTCTTCTGTTTGTTTTAGTGTCAATAAGCATGGTCACAATAGGCGCTGGGGTTTAACTGGCTTACTGTTGTAGTCAATTATCAAGTAAAAAAAATACTGCTTGTAGCATCACAAAAGCTAAAAAAAACTTGCTTTTCACAGTTTTATATCATTACAAGATGGAAAAACAAGCAATTTCTGCACACTTTAGCTGTGCATGTACATAGGAATAAAAATAGACTAAATGTAGAATGGAGGTAGCCCGGCTCCATGCTGGCACTTAACCCAATATGTCAATTACCACACAAATGATCAGCTGTTTTTAAATCCTGTGCCGACTTTGCTCAGTAAATGACCTGATTTTAAGTATCAGTTTATGATTGTTTGATTGGCTGTGCCATTATTTCTATACCACTGTGTCAATCTTATTTCATGGCCACCCGCCAGAGGTCTTTGACTGAAATGCTGCAATGCTTTTATGAATAAAATCGGAAAGTTTAACATGTTACTGCAATGCACAGAAGACATTAGTTTGCCCTCTGAGACATAATATTAAGCATTTGTCATTATTTTTAACATTTTGTAGATGAAATAATTTCACAATTAATTAAAAATGATTTACACTTTAATGGACAATAAAAATATTCTATAACTAAAAATTGTCTTATTGCCAATAAGATAAGATCTCAGTGTTCAGCTGTGGCTAAATGTTCTTTGCTAACAAGCTTACTGAACATGCAGACAGATGCTGCCAGTTTTCCTGGTTGCTCCCCTCTTTGTGAATCATCGATCATGTCATGTATCAGTGAAATTTTGACTACTTTCTTGTTGTCCCTCCTCCTCTTCCTCCTCGTTCCCTTCTCTTTGAAGTCCGGAGCAGGTCTGTTGCATGGCTTTGTGGAACGTCCCAAGCAGAGGAGGCATCGCTGTAAGGATCCCACCAAGCTGGATGTCAACTCTCTGACAGGAGAGGAGAGGGTTCCCGTGGTGCACAGAGGCACTGGACGCAGGGTACACACACAAGCAAACACATCAGTTATTCCAAATGACAAAATGTAAAGCTCTGGTTGCAAGGCCTTTTTGAAATGATGAGAAGTTTAAAATCATGAATGGCATACTGTCTTTCCCTTTATCGCAGCTTGGTGGCATTATGGCTCCATCCTTTAATAATGCACTCTGCCACACAATTAAATAGGCAGGGGAAGTCTTGAATATTGTAGGATTATTGTTCTAATGCCATTATATTATGTTTTCTTGTGGTGCAGCTCGGTGGCGCTATGGCTCCAGCTATAAAGGAGTTGTCCCGGTGGCTGGATGCCAACTCAGAGTACTATGTAGCTCCAGACTGGGCTGATGTGGTCAAACACTCTGTAAGTTGAATACACTACAGCAATGGTTTGCAGTTTTCATAACTCATGGTCATCTGTTGCAGGCATGAACATCAAGAATGTGATTTTTTTTTTTTTTTTTTAGCTAAATGATCATTTTTACTTTCATGTGCCAGTTTATTTCACTTGATAAATCACGGGAATTAGCTTAAGATTAACAAATGCAGGTATCAAAAAGAGGAAAAACGTAGTTGTTTGAAACCTGCAAGTCTCCCAAATCATACCATGCACTGATCAAGATAGAGTATTCAGCCAAGGTCAAGTTCATTTATTTATGTAGCCCTTCATCCCCAGCATGTCTCAAAGCATTTTACAAAGAGTGAACTTATTACAGTCATTTACAGATGTGAGGAAATAACACAAAGTATAAGGCGCACAGTGGTAACTTCTAGTAGGACATAGTAGTGCTCCTTAGAAAACCTTAAAAAAAAGCTGTATCCTTGACTGGGCCAAGTCACCGAGTCATATCTCCCGCTGGGAGCGGTGAGAGCATGGTAGGTACCAGGACAGTCATGCGGACAGTAACATGGACTGTGACAACAACACAGACATGATGTGGCGGAGAATTGAGGTCACAGTTGGAGCAAAAGTCCACAGAAACAAAGGCAGCATCCCTGTCCACAACCAAGTAGAAAAATAGGGTCAGAGAAGGGTCCCTGGCTGGCTAAGGTAGCATCTGTGCTGCTGTCTGAGAAAGAGGAAAACTAGACAGCCACACACACACACACACACACACCGGCACGCAGCCACGTTAAAGGGTTACTTCACCCATATTGCATGATATTTGTGTCTCTTACTCACTGTGTGCTGCCTTGAATCCCTGATGAAGAAAGTTTTATCCTTAAAGCCTTGATGGCAAGCATTCTTTGGAAAGATAAGTTCACAGTTAAGGCTTTCCAGTAAAGCTTTCTTTATCAGGGATTCAGGGCAGCACACGGTGAGTACTTGTTACACAAATCACATATTGTGGGTGAAATAACCCTGTAAGCACAACCCACACAACTCAGCAGACACATTCAGCCTTGCACACACTTGTACAGACTGCAGACAAGAGTGTGAGTCTAGACATGCAGCAGTCAGGAGGCAGCCCTACAGCAGACTTCTGGGTTTATTCTGTCTAAAGTAAAGTATGAGAAGAAACTGTGTCGATGCTGAGCTAGTGCTAATGTTGGTCCTATGACAGTGAAAATAAGGAGGCTTCAGTTTGGTTTTGAATGTTCACAGAAGTAACTTCCCTTATCACAAGAGGGAGAAGTTCCAGAGATAATGAGCCTGGTGGGAAAACACCGCTGCCTGTCTCTTGCAATGGGGTGGGGGTGTACAAAAGACGACGATGACGTTAAATAAATATCACGGTGCAAGCCTATATAGCGATGTATGTTAGTAGAAACATTTCAAAGCGTGTGTGGGTAACTTTATTTCTGCATAATTTTGACAAAATACCATTACACACAGAGGGTCCAAGCCAAGCTAAATGCACTGGGGAAAAAAGTCCTCCTGGGGCTCTGATCTCATTTATTAAAATCTTCTCAGTGCAAATCAAACAATCAGTAACCCCAAGGAAGCATTGCTACGAGAGTCCAACCATATCTTGTGCACACTTCTTCTCCCCAGACAAATTTTGCTCCGCTTAGTGTAGCCAAAACACTTTATCTTAGCTTATCATAGCTACAGAATGGCAGAGAAGGGAGACGGATCTCCAATTCCTCTTCCCCCATTGTACTGGCATTGGAGCTACATTCATGAAAGTGCATAAGCTTGGGACAGATATGAACAAAGCACAGAATATCAGGTAGGTGCTGTTTGAGCTGTTTGAGTTCAAATCTTTGTTGAAATTGCTTCCACTCCACAATGTTACCCACACAAGCTTTAAAGACAGATCTGGCTTTGACTGGGACCCAGGGAAGGGAGCTCAGAATGGTTACAGACAGTGTAGACAAATTAGCTAATTCTGGTTAAAATTCAGACCAGAGCATTTCATAGAAGTTGAAGGTTTTTAATACTGTACAGTTTGGTCCATAAGTACTTGGAAACTGACATTCCAATTTTTTAGCATTTGTAATTGGTAGCTGTTTATCAGAGCCCTCAACATGCAATCCAAAGAGGTGTCTGTGTAGGTGAAGGAGGCCTGGTAAGCTCAGCAGCACCAAAGGCCTGGAAGACCACAGAAGACATCTAAATTACTGAAGAATTGTTTCCCTGGTGAAGAAAAACCCATTCAGCACGTCTAGGGAAGTAGGTGATAGGGAAGAAGGAGGTTAGCGTATCCTTGTCCAAATCTACAGTCAAGAGACATTTGCGGGAAAATAAATAGAGGGTATACATCAAGGTGCAACCCACTGGTGTCACTCAAGAACAGCAAGACCAGATTAGACTTTCCAAAAAAAAAAAAAAACATCTAAAAACACCTGCCTGATTCTGGAACGAGGTTCTTTGGACAGATAAAACAAAGATGAACTTGTACCAGAATGATGTGAAGAGAAAAGTGTGGAGAATGAAAGGAGCAGCTCAGGAGCCAAAGCAGAGCACATCATCTGTCCAACATGGTGGAGGCAGTCTTATGGCATGAGCATGTATGTCTGCCAATGGAGCTGGGCCACTGGTGTTTATTGATGATGTGACTGCTAATAGCAGTATCAGGATGAATTCTGATGTTTATAGGGCTCTACTGTCTGCTCAGATTCAGACAAATGCCATAAAACTGACAGGATGTTGCCTCACAGTGCAGATGGACAATGTCCCAAAACCCACTGCGAAAGCAAACCAAGAGTTGCTGAAAGCAAAGAAGAACTGAGCTGCTTTTCACTTGCTGAAGACCAAACTGAAGGCAGAAAGACCCACAAACCAGCAGCAGCAGCTGAAGGCAGTTGCAGTAAAGGCTTGGCAGAGCGTCTCCAGGGGGGAAAAACAGAATTTGGTGATGTTATCCATGGCTTCCAGACTTCAGGCCATCATAGACTGCAAAGGATTTCCCCCCCAAATATTGAATATAATACTTATAATTATAGTTATGTATGTTATGCATAGTTTGTCCAATTACTTTTGAGCGTCTGAAAATTGGGTGACAATGTATAAAAATGGCTCTAAGTCTTAAAAGCTTAATCCCATATTTTTGTTTAACCCCTTAAATTAAAGCTGAGAGTCTGCACTTTTCAGTTGCTAATGCCCTGTTTGAGCGCTCATTCATACACAACTATCATCTTTTGGTGTGCAAAGCGTCACTTGTGTATGCAGTTCAAAAACACTTTGATCAATTGTCAACTCATTTGTGCATTGTTGGAATGTTGTTAACATATGGGTTTTTTGTTTGGTTGTTTTTTGTTTTTTTTACATGCTGTATGTACAATGCACAGACAGTGTTGACAACAAGTAATTTTAGACGTCAGTTTTGTGTAATGTTGAGCTATGAACACTTTGTCCATTCTGAATCATTTTAAGATGACTTTCTATGAGAAACAGAAAAGTACAAATGTACATAAGTCACTGAATGTCCTTGAAAATGATTCGGTCCTATTTAACAAAGCCTGAAGATTCTCAGTGGAAAACTGTCCTTAGTGTGGGGGTCAAATGACAGCTGGTTTGAGTATAACACAAACTGTGATTTTTTTTTTTTAGCCTGACTTTAAAATCAGTTTTGGTCTGACTGATTTATGTCTTTCATGTCCCTTAAGATTGTCTTCTGTCTTCCTGCAGGGCTACCTCCCTGAAGGGAAGTTCTCACGGATCCTGACGGAACCAGTCAACAGAGACCCGGGTGCCAGGCGCCGTGGTCGTCGGCCTCGCAGTGAGATGCCTAAGCCCCTCCTTTCTGTCTCTGATGCTTCCGCATCTGCCCTCGGCCCGCCGCTCTTCATGAACGGTGGCTTAATCGGCAGCATGGACTCCATGGTGGCCATGCAGAACCTGCGTGGCGGTATTCCCGGTATTCCCATCTCCGGCATCATGGCAGCCGGATTCCCACCCGGATTTGCTGCCGCTGTCCCAGCAGGAGGAGGAGCTGGAGCATCAGCAGAAGATGCCAAGAACGGACTGAGTGTGCTACCCATGATGCTCCATGGCATCCCGCACCCCCATGGAGCAGCAATCCCACAACATGCCATGTTTAGTGTAGGGGCGATGATGTCACACACACCACCACCCCCTCCTCCTCACCCTAGTTCCTCGTCCTCCTCGTCCTCCTCCTCCTCTTTATTGGGTGCTGCGATAGTTACCACCACAACTGCCCCGTCTGCATCCGGAGCGGCCAGCCCCTCATCGACGACTCCTGCTGAGAAAGAAAGCGCCTCCTCGTCAGGTTCAGGTGGAAGCGAGAAGGAAAGGAGGCGGGAGGAGAAAGGAGGAGCAGAGGGGACTAAAAGGCCAGGTGGGGCAGAGTCAGCAGCCATCATCACCTCCACCAGCGGGGCCCACCTTGGCTCCAGCCATCTTGGAGCTGGCGCTGGCAGCCATCTTACCTTCAACCCCTTCCTTATCCCAGGCATGTCCCACAGCCTGCTCTACCCCCACATGTTCCTGCCGCACGGTGGCATCATGGCGCTGCCCGCCATGCCCCCTGGAGCGAGCGACAGCTCCCCGGGCAGCCCCAAAAGAAGGAGGAAGAGGGGGAGGGAAGAAGGTGAGAGAGAGGAAGAGAGGGAGAAGGAGAAGGAAGTGGTAGAAGAGGTAGGGGAGAGAGACAGTACAGCGAGGGCTAGTGTCACACCCCAGCCTGCTTCCTCTTTGGCTCCGGACCCAGACCCAGACCCAGCTCCAACCCCGACCCCAGGCCCCAGCCCCTCTGAGGAGGCCCACGCCGGGCAGGGGAACGCAGAGGCCGGGCCTACGGAGCCTCAGGAACCAGACTCCCACAACCACCCTGAGGGAGCAACCACAGAGGAAAGGAGTGAAGAAGAAAGAGCAGAGGACACAGGAGCAGAGGCGACTGAGGAGGAGAGACAGGTGGAAGGGGAGGAAGGGTAGAGGAGGAGAAAACAGTGGAGGATTGTTAGAGGAGGAGCACATGAGAGACGACCTCCTCTTGCTCTCTCTCCTCCTTTCTCCCTCGTTGCTCCCTCCTGACTGAGCAACAGTGTAAAGTTTGTGCCGTGTCTGTCAGTCAATGTCTATGTAAAGACTTTTATTATGATGATGACTAATAATAATGATGATTATACCCGACCTGGTCATGTTTATATACTTAACACCCCACCCACCCTCTCCTCTCTCCTGGTATACGAAGACTGGTGTAAGAGGCCAGTGTAAGAGATCTTCTATGTATTCTTCCCCTTCATTCTGCATCGAGACTGAGTCATGAGGGTCACTCCTCAACGGGAACACACACACACACACACAGACGCACTGCAAGCAAGACGTGCTAAAAAAGAAACGGCTTTGGCAGTAATATTGATATGGCTATTCTGATGAAAACACAAAGTGAGTTAAGATAGTTTGTTGCAAAGCTGTCTATCTAAGCTTTGATCTTAAAGGACCATACCAGTGGTTTTCAGAAATCCCTCGATTTTCAAATTTGAATTTTTGGCTGACCTCTATAATGTTCTGCTTCTGTGGGTAACAAAATCGTCACTATCCATAAACCACAAAACTGGTAATTGGCTGTGTGAAGCAAACATTTCCCTGGGACTATTTTCCAGTGGAGGGACCTTTTCACTTCTCTCACTTTCAAGTCATCAAAACGCAACAGCGCTGCTGCTTTTGGGAAAACGAATGTGGACGACTTTATTACAGTGATGTAATACTGGTGTGCAGAAAGTTTGAAGTCCATTTTCATATCATAGTGGAATGGATGGAAACCAATGGCTGGACAAAAGGGAGGAAAATTGATACCGGAGTTCTAAAATATCACCGCTTGATTTAGCAGAAATATCAAGTATATACATTTTGTAGATATTACACTAAGCCATCAAAATCACTGGTATGGTCCTGTAGCATGTTAACATGAAGAAGGGGCTTGACTGTGGCACAGCTGGATAGACGTGATACACTCTGGTTCCCTAATGCCACACTGACCTTTTTAGCTGTGCTTTAGGAACTCGAGCAGAGGAGCACTTGTGTATCATTCATTCAAAGAAAGCTCAAAATGAGGCTGTTTACCATAGTACCATGTTGTTTGATTTCTGGAACACCCCACTGAATTGACTTTTTTTTTTTTTTTTTTCTTTTCTTTTTTTTTTTTACACTCTCTTTGTGCAATGTTTGATCCTACAGACTAGATTCACATAGAAGTTTGTCTTGTTGGTATGGAATGGTTTCTGAAGCAGCATTCAGAACACGTGACACTAAAACTCAAAACCAATTTGTTTCAGATGGTCAGTGCTGAGGGAAGCGATGGTCTACACTATTCTAATATGCAATAGCTACTCTACCAAGAAAACAGACAGCAGCTTACATTTAAAAAAAAAAAAAAAAAGTAGCTTTTTCACAATGATATGTCAGTATATTTTGAAAATACCACATATTGCCCAGATCAAATTTTAAAACTCCCTAAATAAACACTACTATGTTTGTTTCATGTAATAATGTCAGTTCAGATCTTAATTTTTTTTTTTTTTTCATTTATAATGGCTTACCCACAAAAATCCAATGATTAGTGACTGTAATATTGACTATAAAGTCAGAGTCACAATACAAGTGAGATTAATAAATTCTAGGCATGAATGTGTTATCTTAATTTTAAGATAACATCGTCTGCCAGTGACCCACATTTAGTTTAGTCATGTTTACTCTTACTATCACTTTATTATCAATGCTATGCCATTGCTGCTATATATACTCAAAAAAAAAAAACTCCACTTTTTCATGTCCGTTTTTGGGAGAAAAGCAGAGAACAATCATGAGATTAATTGGTTTTATTATTTAAGATCATGTACGTTTAAAGTTTTTTTCTTTTTGTTTTTTTCTTTTTGTTTTTTTCCTCAGACACAAAGTCACTTTTTTGCGAGATGCCCCCACTTTCCAATTTTGCCCAATGTTCGGGCCTAATCATGAGAATGGCTGAATGAATTATTTTCATCTGAAAAGGGTTTAGCCATGCCACAAGGCGGGGCTGCAGTGAGCAGATGTTGCCGCCCCTGTCCAGCAAACACTGGGCTGGAGGGATGCCAGGAGGAAAGAGGAGGAAAGACACTTTCTGTCCTGGAAAATGCAGTGATTTTAGCTGCACCATTTTGACTCCCAAATTGAATTAACTGATGAGAGATCAATTAATGCTGATTTATCAGGAGAACTGCCGCACAACGGTCGTAATCGGGGGCCTGTAGAATCATGCCAAAGCAGAGTTCTGGCTTTTGTGATGATACTGTCCTCTCCTCCTCGCTTGTTGCTTTTTGGATGGGATTCTGTGTTTGGTGGGATTTATCTGTCCATTCTCAACAATCTGTCCAGTGAAAGGGAAGTGTGTTTTGTTTTTATATGTAAAGGAGTGAAAAACAAAACGGGAAGGAAGAGGGATTCAAAGCAGTGTGAATCAGTCAGGCTGAGTGCCTCTTCGTTGCTCTGTCTCATTTCTGTTTTCTCAGATTCGTTTTAATATCCTGTAGACTAGCAGGCCATACTAAGAATTTCTAAATATGTAAATCTATCACTGTATATTACTGTTGTTTCTTTCTTGTTTACAAGTGCACCACGTTATTTCTTTCTCCATGTTTTTTTTTTGTTTTGTTTTGTTTTGTTTTGTTTTTGGGTTGGGGGGATTTTTCACTGAAAAATTACTTGACATATGCGAGGGGTATTTTGTGTTAAAATGAGTCCCAGTGTTTCCTGTATTGAACAGACTGTACTGTACATTAAATGGATGCAAATCGCTGGTTTTATTCAGTCTTTCACAACAGGGTCTGTATTTGGGTGTCATATGTCAACTGTTTTGTTTTTTTCTGCTTATGATGTTGGACTTCACTTTTGGGGGGGGTTGTTTTCTGATATGAAAACATTATTTTTGCACAGTGTCTTTTGGTGAATGTTTACCTGTCCCTGTACTGTCTTTTCTTTACTTTTTGTGTGTGTAAGCGAGAGAAAGCGAGAGTGTGTGTACGTGTGCATGCATGCGCACACATTGAGCTTTGTTTCTATATCTCTGTCTTGTCCTGGTCACTTTTTCTTGTTGAAAAGACATACTTGTTGCCTTGTCACAACTTTGTGGCTACATATAATTTATTGTACTTTTTTTTGGTTTGCTTTGCCAAATTTTCACCAAATATGACATTCTTTTTTTTCTCCTTAGTTTCATTATGTATTATTCAAAGTAAAATGCCTTATTTAGCTAGTGCTTTTTATATAGACATTCTGTTACATCTCCACATTGGAAATTATATCTCCAAGCTATTTGTGTTCAGTTTGTCCTGAGTTACTCTATGGTTGTTTGCATCCACGGCCTTGGTGATGTGCATTATCTTCAAATCAGAACAGTAATGAGATGGTACCAATGTCAAAATCACATCATTTGTTCCCAGTAATCAATCAGTCAGCCTTCAAAGCACAAATGGAAACTGCTGTTTTCTTACCAGTGCCTCTAAAATTGGTTTTGTTCAATTGTCTTTTTATTCTCTTTTTGTGTGCTCCACTTGCGCACCATGTTGACGACATTATGCTTATGTAATGAGATGTAATGAGGACATCCACAGGGGGATGAATTGTATGGAAACGAAACCATACCCAATGATATAATTCACGATTTGCAGATGACACCATACTGTTCAGTAATGCTGACCATTCAATCTCCAGTCATTCTCTTCAAGTTTGGTAGCTCGCACGTCTAGGATGCACACAGAGTATGTCTACAACTACTATTTTACTCACTTGTGGGTTTCTTCAGATTGTTGGAAAGGCATCAATGAATCGGAAGCTGTTATCATAGTACAGTGAAGTTGTATGGAAATATTAAGGGGAAAAAAAAACTTCCCATAGCCCGCTCATGCACATTATTTCCTGTTAATGGCTCATTCATGTATAAAGAAAAAAACTTGAAATGAACTCATAGGTGCAGTATGTAACTACAGGTCAAGGTAAATCACAACAATGGTTCTGTGTTCTCATGTTACACCTTTTTTTTTTGTTAAACAGTGTGCTTTTTGTTCTGTTGAATTCCTTTAAGAATGGTCACCTCAATTTCAACTCATAAAATAATGTAAACGTTTATCTCATCATAAATAATGTATTTATTGTACAGTTCTTGTCTTAGCAGCGTTGTTTCATGACTGTTTAATGGCCAGCTTGTGTCTTTGGATGGTCTCCTTTAAAAACAACAGCAGTTTGGTTCACATGGAGTTAAATTGCTTTCTCTATGACCCTTTTTAACTACTACTCTGCTTTTTAGATGTTTTCCAGTCACTTTGGGTTTTCATTTGTTACCAGGAGCTGAATACTGCAGTCATTTTCCTAAGAGTACCTTATCTTCTATTTCTAAACTGCACTATGCGTGCCATAGATAAAGACTCAAGATTGATAAGCTCAGGCCTGCGACACTTGGATTGCAAGCACTGAGATTTAATAATGTGCAGTTTACCATCCCAGGATGTAGCTAGCATGTGCTCCGTTTCTACACCGTGCGCTTGATGTGTTTTTTTCCTGTGCACATTAGGAGGAGGTGGCTCGATAGCTGACTGGATTGCCCTGCTCTGTGTGCTCTAGAACCTGCATGCTTGGACATGCTAGATAAAACAGTAGGCACAGACTTGAAGGTTGTGTGAATACATTTAAGAAAAGATATCCTCTGTTTTTCTTTCAAAGTCCGTGTTACTCATCACTGACTTGTGTAACGCTAGAAAAAAGATAATGTGTCGGCTTGAACAGATGCTTGATTAGCCAGTCACTAAATCGGAGGACAAACTCTGGGTTTTCAGCGTTTTTGTACTCTCCCTTCAGAAATTCCAACAGATAAAATTGGTAAAAATGATTACAACATGAGCAATTTGCTTTGCCCTCCTATTATTTGTAAGGAACAGAAAACAGGTTTTTCTGAGTTTTGGCATGGGTGTTGCCACCTGTGATGTTGTTTAAATGTTGTTACCAAATGGTGGTGGTGCTCCATTACCAAAGTTCTCTGCGTTAAATAACGCCACCAGAAAAAACAAGTGAATCAGATTTCTCCCCAGTTGTTTTGTCCGTGTCAACTGGGTCACATCAAAAATGTGGAATCTTAAACTTGCATCAGAGGCGCAGCAGCCATTGTTAATGACAGGAAAGAGGGCGGCGCCACCAATACTACCAGCCAATCAGCAGCCACTGGCTCATTAATAATGAATGAATGTCTCCAAAACAGTTCCTTTCCTGGTGCAAGAAGAGGCCTGGGAAATAAGTGACCTAAAACATTTCCTCACAATTTCATTTCATATAAATTTCACAGCGGTGCTTTTTCGACAGCATCTCAAAATGGCCACAAAATGATGAACAAATCCCCCGTGAACTATTCACACCACAGTCACATGCTAATCCTTCCCCTATTTTGGTTTACTTGTCCTTTTACTACATCTCACAGATCAACAAGTAAGTGCAAATAATTCTGAGAAAACTAATTTTTAGCATTACCATTACTGTATTCTTGCTTACACAAAAATCAGCAGCTCATCACTCAGACGCCCCAGGTCCAAGCCTCCGTCTCTAAAAGCAGACAACCTTCATCATGGACATGATTTCTACTCATGCCAGAAGATTTTGCCTCAACATGTCGTTGCTCCTGTTTTGCTTACTAGACCCAGAGTCTTATAGGATTATCACAGTCGTCACTGAAATGCTTGAAATCTCCTATTCAATAAAATTTAGGTATAACAAGTTCTGTTGCCTTGTAAACAAATTGTTTCCAAACAGAGAATGAGCAGAATGTCGTCATGCCAGTGGTCTACATACATGGTTTTGGATATCTGTTCATAACATTATATGGTGGTTCCATAGACATTGATGTGTTCTTCAGTAGAATAGTTAAGAATTACAGCTGCTTGGTACTTTCTCTCCTGTAATGCAATGCTCAGGTTGTCGTTTGGCCTGAGCTTAGTCTAAGAACCAGTTCAACCTTGATTGCATGTTTTAGCTTTCTCTTAATAGCCGCACATGCGCACACGAATTTTAGCTACTGCTAATACAAACTGAAAGGGTATCAAGGGCAACCTGGAGAAACAGGAATCGTCCCTAAAGGACGCGATTATGTTACCGTGACATTTCTATTTCTGTCTTATTTCTCACCAAGCACTTGTATGTCATGTAGGGGTAAGGTTTTTGCATCAGCACTTACTGTGACTGCTTGAGGAGCTAGCTAGCAGCATACTGGATTCAAGAGGGATGCTCACAGTGCAGATGCCATTTTTAGAGTTTTCTGTTTGTTGTTTAGTTAAAGTACAAGATTTTCTTGTCTCTATTAGGAAACGCAGCAAGATCATACCACGCTAAAAGAATCACAGTGACTTAAGAACTAAAGAGGATAACATTAATGGCAAAACAACAGCAGGAGTTGGACTGACTGATGGTGAGTGTGGCAGTGTATGGCATGTGGGATGAATGCATAATTTCGATTAAAGACAACATGTAAAAAAAAAAAAAAAAAAAAACTTCATCCCCCCACAATGTCACAAGCACTGAGGAAGACAAGGTCTAAAAAAATAATAATGTCAAGGTATCTCTTTAAATCATGTCTGTGAAAACACTCAGCTCTGTATAATCAGTTATGGCCAGTTGAATGATGTTGGATTTACTGTACAAAGCCCTTTTGACTAGTAACTTTGAGCCAAGTGCACTGTATGTTACACGGGATCATACTTCACAAAGATGTCATATTTCTCAAAAGCGGAACAATGACAATAACTGGCTTATCTCAAGTCAGAAACCCAACATGGTCATTAAAAACAGTTTTGTGGTGGGGTTTTTATCTTCTTTTCTTTTTTTCTATTATTTTTGTTTTCTTATTTGTAACTATAGCTCTCTGTATTCCCATGTGGACCAATCTCATGATTCAGAACATGGTATGTGTGATCTTTTATTGTGCAATAAAAGATGACTTTCAACTTTCTTTCACCTGTGATCAGTATTTTCTTTAACTGGGTCGTGGCTTTCTGATTCTACTACTTTACCTCTTACTTAACTTTCTACTTCTTGATTTTGTGTCAAAATTTCAGGTACACTGGATGTCCTGACCTTGCAGTGGATCGGCAACGTGTTCATGTTGTCTCTCTGCTGTGTGCCCCATGAATGCTGAGATTCAGCTCCCCATCACCCTGAGGGATTGATCAGGTAGAGAAAATGAATGAATGAAGTGTCCTATCCTGTAACTGTTGACTACCACTTGCAGGAACCTTTCCTCAGATGTCAAAGGACAGGGGAACGGTGCAGGTAGGTCACTCAGGGTTACGCACGACGAGGTTCCCACACAGATCTGGAAAGATCTAGTAAAGTATGGATTGTGAAGGCAATAATTTTAAGGCATCATATTTCTGTTAAGGCTCAATTTTATAGGCCACACTTTCTTAAATCTTCTGTAAAAGGTGTTTCAAATGAATAGTGGTAGCACAGTAGGGGTACAGTTGCAGTAGTACTGCATCTTGAACATGATTATGTCATAGCTCAAAGGCTACGACATAAAGGAATTCAAAGGCTGTGTAGATGCTTATTAGATAAAATGATTCACTACCAACAACTGGCAGTATTTGAAAGTTGAACTTCTGGGAACTATTGAGACTTGGGTTGCGTAGTTCCCAGTATCGCAGCCCAGGGGAGCACAGAGCAACTAATGAGGTTATTTCACCACCCACATGGTGGTGAAATAACCCAGGTAACTAGACAACGCAACACTCCACAAAAGTTAAACTTTGTTTTAATATTTGGTTGTGAAGTCACGCAGCAGAATTTAATAGCATGTGCATGCCTCATGTTGTATAAGTGACTAGTTGGTTTGTCGTTGCTATTTACTGCTGGTGGAGGTGCTGAACTTCAACATTGCAATTACAATTCACATTTGGCACTTGGACACCTTTATCCAAAGCAATGTACATATGAGATTTTTTATACACCACAAGCAAAGATCTAGTCAGGAGGGAACAATGGTAATAAGTGCCACAAAGCTCTGGTTCTGGTCCAGAGGACACAGGTGCTACAAGGCAGTGTGAGGAGGGAATGTACAGAGTGCATGAGTATGCCACTACCATAGCAGCTTGTATTAAGCTGTACTTGCTTGTATAAATCTGTACTCCTCAGCAAAAACCAAAAATATTTTGTGTCAACAGTTAAAAAGCTTTAGTCTCTCATCAGATTTCATTTCCTTTACCAACATTTGGATATTGGATATTTGGATCCATACTACCAACAAATAAATACAGTCATGTAGACATCTAAAGTAATAAAGTTTGGCATTGTCATAACAGAGAAATGCCCCTTTTGCTACTCTGTTACTGTTTCACAATTCAGGCGTAATTCAGCCTTTGCTTAGTGAAGGAAAAGCCATGAATTTCCTATAGTAAACATTTAATGTCCTGTAGCTCTAGCCAGGAAAAAAAAGTCCACCGGCACACAGGAAGTGATGTGTTTTACTGTGTCGTGTGAAAGATGTCACCAAAATCAGAAAAGCACGGGGATCTCTCTCAGTCTGCTGTTAAACTCACAGTAAATCCCTTTAGATGTTCCTGTTCGACAAGAGTGATGGACAAAGGCAGCAAATCACACAGTTTCAGTGGCATAATTTCCATATTGCATATATTTCTCATTCTGTAAATGGTTATTGGCCTGCAGTCTGCAAAGGAGTGATAATGCACTGTATAATAATGGTGCTTTATCAAAATATACATATTAAAACATACATTCATATTGGGGAATGATATCCCACTCCGTCACAGAAATATAATAATGATAAAATCAGCCTATGAACATCCAAGTAAAATTTTCTCAGCTGCAGCATAAAATAGAAGTCAGTTCTGGCAAAAGGGAAGAACACACATATTGAACCATGCTCCCAATACTTTTTGAAATATTATGAAATATTATGTGGATAGAAAGTGTATTTTTTCATACACAGTGGCTGCTGTATCTTGTCATACAGTATACGATTACTCTGTCCTGGCCACGGGTGGCAGCACTGAGCAGGTGTGACATGCCGGATCTACTGTCCAATTAAATGACAAGAAAAGAGCCGGTTATGTCCTCAAAAATGGGTACTGGAACTTGTTGTTTTTTTTATTCTGGCATAATCTGCTTGTTTGTGTAATTATTTTAAGCTGCACTGACACTTTTCTATTGCCCTGACGGTTTTACTGCTGCTGCTCTCAATGTTTTAGAGACGTCTTGTACTTGTTTCTGATGTGTGCCTTGTAAATGTTTTTTTTTTTTTTTTTTTATCAAGAGAAGTCGAACAGAGTTTCATTGTACGTCTTGTATAAAGACAATAAAGATTGCCATTCCATTCCATTCTTTTATGTGCTAAAATTGGTATTTTGGGAGCCGTTTTGCCACATTATTGAAGTGGACTTCAACACCCAGGTAATTATTCAGCCCAACACTCTACTAAAGTTCAGTTTGGCTTTAATTGAACTTTGCTTGAATTTCCAGAACCGCTGAAAGGACAAATGCAGATTAACTTTCATACTAGATTTTTTTTTCCCTGTTATTGTCAATTGTTAACTAATGTGTGTTTGGGAGGGACTTT
This sequence comes from Myripristis murdjan, assembly GCF_902150065.1. NCBI lineage: Eukaryota > Metazoa > Chordata > Actinopteri > Holocentriformes > Holocentridae > Myripristis > Myripristis murdjan. The sequence continues at coordinate 8,616,504 of NC_043984.1, forward strand.
ATTGTCAAAAAGGTCAGAATGTCAAATGTGAAGTAGAGAACTGCTTTGAGGCTAGGAAACTTCTACTGCACTTGACAGAAAAATATTACACATGAACAAGCAAATGAAAGGACACACACAAACTCTTACAGAAGCGCCCAGCTAACCCTGTCAGGGTGATCGGGGCTCTGCTTCATGTTGGGGTCTTGAATTGCCCTGTCAGATGGTATTTTGAGTCAAAATAACCAGCGCACAGTGCGTGATCCCCCCACTTATTTCTGCATGTATTGTGTATGACACATGTTGCAGGACTGCTAGGTGTACTAGTGGGTAGATACAGTCCCTGCAACATTCAGTCTGTCCATCAACAGCTATTGGCTCTGATAAAACCTGCAGCCTGGAAAAAGCGTGTCCACTAATCAGCTAATATGTCATTTCCAGGTTTCATCAGTAAAGCTCACTGGCAGCAAGGTTCACTGTGTGGGAACTCCTTTTTGACAAACATCATGAAATTCTCTGAAGAACAAAAACCTTCAATTAAAGAATTAGTCTATATATACAGTATATATTGTTTCATTTCAATAGCTATCTTATGAAACAAGACCATTTGTAGTACACAATGAACTTTTTACAGCAGGCAAATTAAGCATTTTGTTGACAATAACTTTATAGACTGTATTACAGATGCTGAGTGATAACATCCAGAAACCTTTCTTGCTTGCTTTCTTTCAAAGTGGATATATATAGCATCTTGGAAAATACTTACTCATGTACCGTATAGCATTGTACAATAGTAAATTCCCTCAGCAAACCAAACATGTTTGCCAAAGGATGTTACCAGGAAAACAAGCATTAAATACAATGTTCAGAAGTGATGTCATGCATATGTAAATTATGTGGAAATGTCACTATTTTGTCCGGTTAATAGGCATCTGTCATCAAACACCTGACAACACCAACTCCACTAAATTATGATAGCGCATATATGATCCTTTGAAAGGTGCTGTGAAGACTCGGCCATTTTGGATGGCTGCTGTCGTTGCTGCAAGATGCTGGCATCACAACCAGCAAGTCGGGGAAGCGAGGGGCAGGCTTTAATGGCAGAGGGTCAGATCAGATGTGAGCGGGCTTTAGGGAGCGTAGCCTCGCTATATAAGCTGCACAGCTGAAGGAAGCAGTTTGCATTTGCGGTTGATACTCAATCGGCTATTTTACCGCACATCGCTCTTTTGGCAGGCTTTTTTTGCGCCATAACTTGCTTTGCATAGATTTCTTTGTAATTTTTGAGCTCAAGCAACTGAGGAGCAAAGAAAAAAAAAAAAAAAAACTTAGAGCACAATCTTTGCGAGTGTAAAACCAGTCTTTGGTTCACCCTTGGACATCACACAGAACAGTCTGGGTAGGAGATGACTTACAGACACTGGGGCTTTGCGGTACAACATTAAAATCTGACTGAATGGTTTGATATTGAAGAGAGAATTATCTGTGGTGTTATTATCTGCCTAAATTGGGACATATGGCTACCACTAAGTTGCACAGTCTTCTTCCTCTCCATGCAGCAGTGGTAAAATCTGACTCATTTCTTGCCAAAAAAAAAATTAGGTTTTTCATTTTAAGAAATTTCCAGTGGATAAGATTCTCATGTATGGCAATGTTTTATATATCTGAAGCTTTAGAGTGTACAGGCTGATTTGAAACTCATTTGGCCTGATAGATTACAAAGCCACTGCTGACAACTTGGTATCATTACATCATCTGTCAGGTGTCCTGGTGTGCTGGTAGTCCCGATGTGTGTGTGTGTGTGTGTGTGTGTGTGTGTGTGTGTGTGTGTGTGTGTGTGTGTGTCTTCATGTTCCCCAGACGATCCTCATGGACGCCCACGCTCCGCGGGTGTGTCTCTCTATATCCCCGCTGGTGAGATGGCAATACTCTCGTTGCTGAGCAGTCGCAGTCGTTTTCTCTCTCTCTTCCTTCCCGCTCCTCCTTTTTTATTCCTTCTCTCTGTTTGATAAAAAAGCAAAAAGAAAACTATTAATAATTCTGATATTTTTATTTTGTTCTCTGTTCATGTTCTAGTTTTGGTTTGCAGTCCATCTGTGCTCATTTAAAGTTGCACAACTCTGTGCCTTGGACACAGCATACTGTATATCTGTCATTCATAAATCAGCAGCCACCTTCACCTTGAGCACACATGTATCAGCAGGACAGTAACGCTGCTGATGCCCTCAGTGTATCACTGCCATATGAACAGGCCTGGCTGAGCAAGAGGCCTTGACACAGTAATCGTTTGTTGGACCGAGTTTCCTTTCCTTCCTCTCCGCTCTCCAGCCAGCGGTGCTTCAGCGCTGCAGCAGAGGCTCAGCAGCCCGGCAGCTGCTGCACCCGACTCTGTCGGAGCGCCGCAGCCACACTCCACACATCAGCCAGTCACACATCAGCCAGTCATCGCTTCACACTGTGTGCCGAAGTGTAATTTTCAGTACACCCGGTTTCTTTATTGATTTCCACAGAGGCTCTGCGAGGTCCATGACCAGACCAGTGATTTGGCCCATTTACTACAATTTTCTGACATTTAACATCACAACAAACCATTCTACAAATCATACAGAGAATTTCGCAATGTAGACATATAATCCAAATTCCTCCTTTTTCAAATATGAATTTTATAATGTTCTGTTTCTGTGACAAAGTCGTTGCCATTCATGAACCACAGAACTGAAAATAGGCTGAGTAAAGGACTGTTTTCCAGTGGAGGGACCGTTTCACTCCACCCAATTTCAGGTCATCAAAACACAACAGTGCTGCTGCTTTTAGGAAAACTAACGTGGACAATTTTATTACCGTGATACTGGAGTGAAGAAAGTTTGACGTCTGTGAAAGTTCATTTTCATATCGTAGTGGAATGAATGGAAACCAATGGCTGGATAAAAGGGAGGGAGAAAATTATATCAGAGTTCTAAAGTATGACTGCTTGCTTTTGGAAAAGATTAGCAGAAACATGAAGGTTATGCATTTTGTAGGTCTTCCACTAAGTATGCTAAGTCACTGGTGTGGTCCTTGAGCACAGTTTTGGTGGGAGAACAGTCTTTGATGTGGAGAGTCCCAAAGCTGGAAAGGCAAACTGCTCCAGGAAGTCTGAGGCTCGCTTTGCCTTAGACTCTGAAAGCCAATTAAGACATAATGTTGACCTGCTGTAAGAGGAACCTGTGTGCTGCTTTCTAATGGTAAAGACCAAAGTTTGCCCGACTTCTGTTGCTCATGGCCGTCCCAAATCAGACCTGCCTGTCCAACAGCTCATCTGCACCTTTTTCATGCCTGAAGAGGACATTTACCAACTTTGCACATCAAACAAATGCGAGACAAACTTTTGTGCGGCTTTTTTTACTTACTGACTCCATAAACTATTCATGTCCCATAAAACGATGTGGCCAATTGTAAAAAATGTGCAAAAATGCAGAAAATAGTGGCTGAATACTTTTTCACAGCTTTTTCTGCAAATGCTATTCAGGTGTTCGGGCTCCTCAGGCTCAGCTCCAGGACGATTACTGTGAAGCGCTTTGTGAGTTGATGCTTTGGGTTTGATTTGATTTTGATTTGTAGGTTGATGGACTGAGGTGAGTCCAGACCTGATAAGTGTCAGTAAAATATTCTCAGTGATGTATCACTGTTTTGCTAAGGGAATTTTGGCTACAATTGTGTGGGAACAGAAAATCAGATTTCTTTTTAACCCTCTAACACAGATCTTATGTGTTCTTGTTTGTGTAAACACAAATGAATTGGATTTAATGTGATCTCTTCCTGGTCTGACAGACATTAGAACATCAGATTTGTTCTGCATTCTGTCTTAAAGGAAAACAAAAATGTTCCCCCATTGAGTTCAAATACAATAAGTGGTTTTGATATTTCTCTATATTACATTAACACTTAACAATATACAGGATCTGGTATAGCTGTCTCTTGCAGTTAAAGTGGGGTGAGTCTAGCCAGATTTCAGTGTTTGACGATGGAGGAGAGAACAGCTGCTTAGCCCTCAGGTTCAGTGTGGAATGTCATATTTTCTCCACTGCACTGAAGTTGATTTACTAGTTTGTTGGACGTTCTCTTTTAAACAGGAGATAGGAAGAAAAAGAACAGAAGGAAAAATATGGTAACCGCTGCAATCACCATCCTCAGTTGACCTTCTGATTCACTAAGGGCTAATAAACTGAAAAAAGAAAAAAAAAATCACTAGACAAGGGAAAGAACGTCTAAGTGCCACACTTAACGGACTTAATTCCCTTTTAACCCAGAGAAAATAATTTGCATTCTGGGTCATGACTTGAAATAGTTCTAAATTCATCTTAATCCTGATTTAAATGATCTGATTTCTGGGTCAAAGTTTAGTGTTACTCCTGAAGTTAAAATGGAGATTTAAATCAAACATCCCAGGCAGCAGGTTGCTGCTTACTGCTGTTTGTCTGAGGAGAAACAGCGTTCATCCCTGTTTCTCCTCCATTTCCACACAACTCTGGATTTTTCTAGATCCAGTCCACGTTTTATGAGCATCATTTTATTAGGTTTTGAAACTAAAGTAATAATCCACAGCTCTTCTGTATAAATAAATGTCTATTTCGATACTCTCCAGGGGCCCATTGATATCCTACAGTACTGATTCAACCTGTTGCGAAAACTCATGAAAGATTGAACGTCTGCTATCCTAAACCCCTGTAAGTGCAGAGGGGCTTTTCCCAGGAAAAATCTGTGCTTTATGTTTATGGAATCAACAGCGTTCGGCTGTTTGTAATAAATGTGACACAGCAGAAAAAAAAGAAACACCATGTGGTGGATTACAACTTTAAAGCTGCAGTAAGCGATGTCTGGCCACTAGAGGGTGTTAAGAGCTCAAACTCGTAAACTTTGTAATCAAAGAGAGTTGGTCCTGCTTTTGGGTTTAAAGTTGATTGTTTATACAAAAGTGAAAATTAAGGTGAACAAATGTGTTTTGCACATGGAAATGAGGGGTACATTTCACTCTCGAAAGTCTCTGGTTGGATTACTGGAATTATTTTGTCCTGAACTCCAATTATATATTTATATAATTATATATATATGTATATATTTCGTATATTTAGTCTCTATTGTATATACTTTTAATTTTAATTTTATTTTATGTTTTTTATTGATGATGCTGCTGTAACGTGTGAATTTCCCAGTTTGGGATCAATAAAGTATACCTATCTACCTATCTATCTATCTATCTATCTATTTGAAAATGTGAAGTTGCAGACTTTCAGCAACAAGGTAAACAGCTGCCTTGAGTGAACACATCCTGTTGCTGCAGTGCTGATTGCAATGACAGAGGCATTTGTACGACTGATTGTAAATTTTGATGCATTTATCTGCAGAATGTGACGTTGAGCGAAGCTGACGAGGCGCGGGGGGAAGTGAGCGGAGCTACATTCCTGACTGGAACTCAACAACAAAGAGAGAAAAGAGGTGAAAAACATCAAAATGGCTCGACCTAGTGACTTGGTATTAGTTTGTATAATTAACGGTATAAAAATCCTCATAAAGCGCAGGTTGGTTTCAGGACTGGTAATGAGTTCTGAAATTGCTTTGTGCAGGTTTAAATTTAATCGAGCACTTCACAGTCCAGAAGCAACTAATCTTAAGTTAAGAATGTCTTGCAAAGTCAGTTTTTATCCCAGATGGACTATTCTGGATTAAGCCTGTGTCCAGTTTTAACCTTGTCCTTGTCCAAGAAACCGCCTCTAAAATAACTAATTTACGCTTTTCATAGAAATCTGTCACCATGCCCATTTCACTGAATGCCTGCTTCGCTGCAGGCATTCAGTTACTGAGTATTAATTTAAACCTTGCTCACTCAGCATGTTAATATGTACTTCCAACACACACACACACATACACACACACACAAATGTTTCGCATTTATATAATGTTAATCCAAAACTAACATCAACCATCCAAGCAGAAGGTTTCGATGCTACTGCTTCGTGTAAGGCAGTGTAACAAATGTCTGTGTTTGATACCCAGCCATTGTTTTGCTGTGATTTGATTGGCTCAGAGGCCAACAGAGACAGTTTGAGATTAGGCAATGACCAAAGACTGTGTACACATAACGAACTATTCAAACGCGGTGTTTCAAAAGGTTACTGGCCAGTGTAGCAAGTAACCCTTAATGATTCATCCACCAAATCCCAGTTCTATCATATTTAGCACTTGGCAGGTGGTAATTTGACACATGGCTCCAATCTTCCTCAACCCTGCTAGATTCATTCTTGCTCTTTGCTCTCCGCACTCTCCTGTCTAAGTCTCTCTTTTTTTGTTCGTTTTTTTTCTCGGCTCCTCTCCCCAATTTTCTTCTATCTCTGTCACCATGACAAGGTCCCCGCTGGGATAAAAGATTAAATGGAATGCAGAAAATTGTGCTGGGAAACCAACCACAGTGTTTAAAAAAGAATTATGGTTCCTCTCCATCTTTTGGCCTCATTTTTTTCCCTTCACCTCTCAGTCCATCCAAAAAAAAATACATGAAAAGGAGGCCGCGCCAGAAAATTATTAAAGTTGTAGAAAATGCAGACAGTCAGTGTGCTCGCACGTACACATCTACGCACGTTCACCTGTCTGGGCTGCAGTTTGCCTGGGGGGTCAGCTCCACAGGAGTAGTAGGGCGGTGACGCACTTATATTTTGAACTAGGCAACGGTTTTGAACTGGTGACCTTTTGACAGCCAGCCAGTTCCTTTAATGCCGCTGTTGCCAAAGAGGAGAAACTAATCCCACGCTGGAGGTTGGGTTGCAGATTGCTCCTCACACGTTGCTTTGGATGATATTATGTTTATTTCTCATGCCACAAGCTGGGGTGACGAGGGGGGTTCAGCTCTCTGTTTATATCCAACTTCTCCTCTTCTCTCCCTCTTTGGTTCCAGGCAGGGTGCAGGCCATGCCATCCTCCCTGTTGTCATCTGCCCTTCATTAGTGATGAGAGGCTGTCTTCACAGATTGGGCCTGTAACTCCCCTCCCTCCCGCTCTTCTCTCCTCATGCCCCTCTTTGCATCTGTCAACTCTTCTCTTCTTTGCAATCTTCTCCTTTCTCCGTCTCCTATCCTTTACCCAGCTCTGTTCCTCTCCTCTCCTCCTCTCCTCTCCTTTCTCCTCTCCTCTGCAATCATTCCATCATACTTAATCATCATACATAATCTGTCCTTTATTAGTGCTGCTGTCACAGTTTGTCTATAAAGAGTGGCTTTGATTTGGGGCGTTGTACTGATGATAGGGAATTAAGCCAGCCTGTCCTGAAATGCCTCTGTCCTCTGTGTGTGTGTGTGTGTGTGTGTGTGTGTGTGTGTGTGTGTGTGTGGGCGTGCACATGTATGAACGACCTTTCCCTGCAGACATACGCATAGATGTGTGCATCGAAGTTTTTGTTCACAGGGTTTCTGTGTATGTATGTGAGTGTGTGTATGTGCATGTGGTATGTGTGTGTATGTATATGTAAGCACATATCTGTCCACATATGTCCCCTCAAACACACACAGACTGACAAAAACAAAATCATAGGTGGATATGCACATGTGGGGCATACATTTTTTACACAAATATAACTGTTGGGTGCAGGTACAGCACGCTGCTGCTCAGTAACTCCAGTTTGGCTGAGCTTCCTGCTCTATGAGTCGAGACAAACTCGAGCACCCTCGAGCTGATGAAATCCTTTCAGCACCCACTGGAAGAACCCAGCGGCCAAACTAAAATCAATGCTTTTCCTGACTTCCTGATAAGTTGACAGTTTGGAAATATGCCATTTTCATGTGGCAGCAGTGAACACATACACATGATGCACACATACATGGACACACACACACTGCACATCCATCTCTAGCCACAAGTATATCAAAGTAAACAAGTTCATGAAAAGCACACCATAATGCTCGTCTCTTGTGCTGCGTTCACATGGATTCAAGTAAACGACAGACGGCCAACCGGACGTCGTCATTGTGAATGAGAGCAGCGCGGTAAAATCACACAACGCCAGCTAATCCTGCCGCCCACAGCAGATGACACCGCCAAAATTAAAATCTAAAGTTAAAACTTGTTGCAGTCCTCAGTCACAGAATTTACAAGCAAATGTTTCATGGCACATCACAAAAACAAATGATGGTGGATTTGGACAACGAGAAGCTGAATTATATTATGTTTCAAGATATCACAAGAAAAGCGGAAATACTGCATAAAATCGGCACAGAGCTGCGTGGGATTCCAGGTGTGTCATATTGTTCCATATTCACTTGAAAATGAACAGGTTAGCTATTAAACAGCCAGTGTTAATGACAGCTTAATCTTTTCTGAGCAGCCCCTCAGTCCACACTTCATGTTAAGTGTTTCCATTGTTGGGAAAAAACCTGTTCAGTAAATTTAGAGTGATGTTACGAGTTCTCCAGCAGTGTGATAATGCCTGTTAATGTTGTGCTAAAATTGTGTTGAATCTGGAAAAGCCTTTAATAATCTTAAAAATGATTTTATATCTGCAGACACCCAGAGGATAAACACTACATAAATGCATGCATGGTCTGCAAATTACATATTAATTTATGTTTACAACCCTGCATGCCTTACACACAGTTTCTTGTTTTGCATACAGCGCACTGCACAGCATCAAAACAGGATGCACCAAAATGAAGGGATTGATACGGAAAGGAAGATGAAGCCAGGGGGTCAGGCGCTGGCATAAAGGGAAAGTGGAAGCTGAGTCTCTTTCTAACTTTCCTCAGCCCCTCCACCGAGGATGGGCCAAGCAGCAGGAACATGCTGCAGAGCGCTGGCCGTGCCGAGGCTGCACAAAGAGAGCAGTTCACTGTGCGAGACTTGCAACCCAGCCAATGGAAGAAGACGTGGAACCAGGGACATCCACTGCTATTTCTCCCTCTACCTCAGTTCTTTTTTTCTGAGACTAAAGACTGTTCAAAAAGCAAAAAAGAGGCCCAGCCGGGGAACACAGTTGACTTTGAAGAAAAGATCCTGGAAGTTTTTGGAAAGCGACATGATAAAGATGAACTTTGATGTCTCTTTGGTGTCTGGATGCAAAACTCAAACATCTATCTGATGAACAGAAGAGCCTTTTCCAGATTTGTGTAGCTCAGCTACTTAACGAGATTCGTTTCTCATAATTTCATGCAGTATACACATTTTTCAGGTTAGTTACTGTTCGTGTTCCAAAAAGAGCTAAAAGACTTCAGCAATAAGTTGCATATTTCTTTTTACCACTTAAATGCGCATTGCACTGTATCTCATTTCCTTACAGTCATTTCTGGTTAAACTATGAGCCATGTTCAAAAAAGAAACGTTTCAGTGCTGTAATTGTTATCACAACCAAAGAACATTTCCATTTATGTGCAGGGCTTAAATATAATGCATTTATGCACTTTGAAAAAATGAATACTGTTTCTCAAGTGGATATTTTTCACAGTAGTACACTGAATGAAATTCATGAAAAATTACAAGGCATCAATAATAATTTGGTGTTTGGAAATGTGTTTAATAATCATGCAATGTAATTAGAATCTGTTAGTCAACATCAATAGCTCATTTTAACAGATTAAACAGCTTTTTTTTTTTTTTTTTTTTCATCGTCCAAGCAATAATTAATGGGCAGTTCTTCTTGGAAAGGAACTGATCCAGCTGGGGAGACAAAATGAGGCTGTCTGTTGTCTTGATTGCAGTTATTACTGCTCACTCCACCCAGGCTCTTCCCAGTTGTGCTGGTTGAGTTGTGACTCTGGGCCAGTGAACACGCTTCTTTGTCCCAGCGCATGAAAATATGTTGCATGCATGTTGCCTCCCATGCTTTCTGTAAAATCTCCTTTGAAAGCTAGGTTAAAAATAAATAAATAAATAAAAAATTCTCTCCCTTGGGAGAAGTTTTTGTTGGTAAGGACACATCATCCACAGTACCTCTTGAGTGGATTTGCTGCATCACCACTGATACCCCTTTTCCACCAAAGAGGTTCCAGGACTGGTTCCGAGCCAGTGCCTGACTTAGCACCGGTTCTTTGTTTTTCCACCGCCGAAGCACCGGTCAAACTGGTTCCAAATTGGTTCCAGGCAAGCACCAACTTCGAGCAGGGGCTAAACAGGGGCCAGAGAAAGAACCGATGACGTGACCCACCACGTCATTGGTGGGTGGGGTTACAGACCCAAACGAGAACAGTGAACGCTATCAAACGTATAGCTAAATGTCAACGTTCATTCCGACCACGAATACGACGGGTAGCCGGCAATAATTGCGTTTTTCGCCTCTGGATCACAATGTAGGCTTGTAAACAGAATGGTGCACAGACAACAACCTTCTGCTCAACGTCAGCAAAACCAAAGAGCTGATAGTTGATTTTCGAAAAAAAGAGGCAAAGACACACAACCCTGTCTACATCAATGGAGCTGAGGTGGAGCAAGTGAGCAGTTTTAAGTTCCTGGGAATCAACATAACAGAGAACCTAACATGGACTTCACATATCTCTGCCCTGGTTAAAAAAGCCCAGAAACGGCTGTATTTCTTAAGGAAACTTAAGAAAGCAAAATTCCCACGCCAAGTTCTTGTCAGCTTCTACAAAGGAGCAATTGAAAGCATCCTGACTGGAAACATCACAAACTGGCATGGGATGTGCACGGCCCAGGACAGGAAGACTCTGCAACGAGTGATTAAAACTGCCCAAAACATCATTGGCACCCATCTACCAAGCATCAGTGATATCAGGGAGGTGAGGTGCCTGCGCAGAGCCAAAAGGATCCTAAAAGACAACACCCACCCAGCCACAGCCTGTTCACCCTGCTGCCATCAGGCAAAAGATACAGAAGTATTCGCTGCCGTACCACCAGACTACAGAGCAGCTTCTTCCCTCAGGCTGTGAGACTACTAAATGCACCATCTGCACTCCTCCATGTTTAATAATTTTATTTTCTATACAATCAATTAATCAATCAAGAGCGAACCACACTTTAATTTCATTATTCAACATGTTGTATAATGACAAATAAACTTCCTTGTATCCTTGTATCCTTGTAAAGACTCAAGCAGTATTTGCATCGCTACGATGGGTCGTCCATGTTGGTTATTGTGATTCCGAGCAAGCGTCTCGCACACCCACGTGATCACCTTTTACGCTGACGTAATGACGTGGGTCTGACTTGGCTCCGCTTGGCTCTTGGCCAATGGAAAAGCAAACCGGTTCTTTGTTGGAACCAGTTAGGCACCGGCTCTAGCACCAGCACCGAACTAGCACCAGGTGTTTTTTGGTGGAAAAGGGGCATGAGGGTACATGGCCCCAGACCACAGTCTGCCCCTGGTAGGCTGGCATCCTCTTGTAGGTCAGCTGTGCCCTCTGCAGCACCTTGCCCATCTCTGAATTGGCCAGCACTCATCACTCATCATGTGTCACGTGCCATATCCCCCTAATCCACAATCCTGGAAAGAGCATTTGGATCTACCACAACCTAAAGCACTTGTAGTTGCAGTTGGTCAGTCCAGTGGAGTGAGGAGCCTGTGTCATGACTTGCTTGCCATCAAGTGCATGCAAGCAATTTGGGAACTTCCATCTCCTCCACAAGTCCTCTGCGATCTTCTCCCAGGCATTCGTGTTTGGAAAAGGCATGCAGGAGAGTAGAAGAATCCTTCAAAGTGTTTTTGCCACTTCTGGGACAAACTTATATCCTGTAGACACTCCAACTCCAAAGCTGTTACCTTTTGACCTGCACGGGTCCCCAGTCGCTAAATGTCTGCAGCAGCAAACAATACTGAATATATTTTAATGCAAGCTCATATAACTGCAACCTTTACATCCACACAATAATGCTGACTTAAACAAACATCACATGGATGAACCAGTCTATGAACATATACTGTAATGTGATTTTTTTTTTTTTATGAGTTATGAGTTTGGTACATCAATAGATTACCTTAGAGCAGGGGTAGGCAACAATGTGCCATAGTGAGCCGTAACTCCACCAGGTGATTTCACTGACTAGTTCCTCCTCTCTGCTTGAAGGTGAGGTGAGCAGTGAAATGAAGCAGTGAAGTGAATAACAAGGAGTTTTGGGTTGGAATGAAAACCTGCAGCCCCTCAGTTCTCCGTGGCACATGGTTGCCTAGCCCTGCCTTGGAGCTGATGGGGGCTTGCCGTTGATATTTATCTTCTCAGGCAACCAGATGGAGCAACTTGTTGAACTGGGAGAGGTCCACTCGCAAGTGTGATTTAAACCTGTTTTCATTCATCTTCAGCGCCTGAACGAGGTGCTGAAATTCTCCATGCACAGTGCGCTCTTCAAGAATTAGGTGGACCCATATGTGTTTTTTCCTCTGTTGTCTTCTCTTTTTCATGCAGACATTCAGAAGACATATTCCATGTGCCAGCCTCCTTTTGCTCTCCATGCTAACAAAGAATGAATCACCAGAATTTGGCAGGATTTTCTGTTTTGGAGGGAATTTGATGTAAACACTTGATGTAAACTATGTGGATATAGTAATTTCATAGGTATACTAAATCATTAATTATGATCAAATAAGACATGCTTGTGATTTTTTTTTTTTTTTTTTTTACACACACAGTGGCAACCCCATGTCGTTTTTACGCTCCTGCCATTCAGTCATGCAGTTGGTGTTTTTTCCCGTTCCGTTTTTCTGTCGTTTACTGTCTCCCAGAATCCATCTGAACACAGCGGCATTTATTTTTTCTCATTCTCTCCCTTTCCTGCTTATCTCTCTTTCTCACTCTGCCTCTGTCTTGATCTCCCGGAGACAGTGCATATGGGATGTAGTTAGTGTGTCATGAGAGCCAGCCATCTTCCAGCCATTTTAACTGAATCAAGCACTGCCCTGGAAAACTGCCCTGCTCATCACATAACAAGCTAACCACAGATGAAACTACACACTCTCACACAAACATATACTTACACATCATCGTGTGCATACACAGACATGTACATGTAGACTATTACACATACACACACGCATACAGACACACACACACAATTTCTGTTCTTATTGTCCTTGTGGACATTGTGTTGAGTGCCATTCTTTCCCTAAACCCCTAACCCTAAATTTATAACCACATGACAAAGCTTTGAAAAATTATATGAAGTGTTTGGAATATTGCTCTATTGGTCAGCTTACCTGTTATGTGAGAGGGCACACGTAGAAATTCATCCACGAGCTGCTGGTAGATTACTGGCTTTGGTACTCCATGCTAACACTTGAGCACACAATCCGTTTCCTGACAGAGGGCCGCTAGCATTATTGAAAAATTGGCTAAAAATTGAGAACATGTAATAGCTTAAGTCTGAATGGCATATAATTTTAAATATATGGCCGAGTCTGTCCTGTGCAGATTCATAAAAGTTACACACACATAATACCAAAAAAACCATACTGTTTTGAACTGCTTTTCCTGTAGCAAGCTTCCTTTTCCCAGAAGACTTGTAATGCATGTTGTTTTCCTTCCATAGTAAGAGATGGTGGTGCGCACGCTACAGCCAACTTGGAAAATGTGTGGATATGCAAATTAGCACATGACATCATCTGGCAACTTTTAGTAACTCTGAGCTGCAAATAGTTGTTTGTCTGGGAAGAGAGTTGGCAGCACGAGATGAGTGATGGAAAGTCTCTACGGTTTAGAAGCATCACTGTACAGTGGACGAACACATAGCTGCTCACCAGAACAAGTTCAGCCACAAACCAGGCTACGTCAGCGATGCTGAATTAATTATGTGTCATATTTCACTCTATTGAAACTACGTCACACAATAATAATAACCACTTCCAACTTTTTTTATTAATAAAATGCGTAAGTTTTACACGGATCTACTGGAAACACCTTTTGGTGCCCTTGTTCTCATAATTTCAATGGGTTATTTCAGCAGTTCAGCTGTTTTCAAAACCTTGATGTATTCCTTTAAAGCAGCACGAAGCAACTTCTGACCACTCGAGGGGGAGGAAAGGCACGATTGGTTGTGTGTTAAACACAAAGAGCCCATCGTTCCTTTTTTACTTTGTTTTCACAAATGAACCTTATTTTTTTGGATAGCAATGAGGGATACATTTCACTCTCAAGACTTCTGTTGGATTGCTTTGATAATTTTTTCTGGCCTCTGATTTTAGAGTTTTATCTTTCAGCTACAAAAGCTTTGATAATTTTTTTTTTTCTGTAGCTGCATTACTGATTTATGAGGCACTTACACGATTGATCTGGAACTTGGATGCATTTAGAGAATGTGCGGCTTTGGAGATGTTTTGAATGAAGCGGCAAGGAGTTGAAGAGGAGGACAGAGGAGCAGCTTCTTCAGGTCGATACAGAAATTTAGAAAGTTCAGACCAGGAAATAACAACAGGCTTGCTGACCCAAAGTGATGACGCTCTTGTTACTCTGGCAGATGCATGTGATATTGCTTATGTAGCTTTAAAACCTTGCAGTTTCTCTTAAAGATAATTTTTCTGGATGTTCAGTTTTGCAAGCGGAGGCCTAGTGCAGTGATCAGTCAGCACCAACATGGCTCCCAGAGGCTCCCTAACGAATGATTCATTGCCTTGGCTTTCTCAATAACAAAGTTGCCAAAACTCAGAGGTGTCAACTACTATCAAGACAGAAATGATATACGAACAGCGCTGATTTCAAAAACAGTGGATTATCCTTTCAAATCAAGATAGATGTCTAGATGACAGGCAGGACGGTATCTCAAAAGAACAAATTTATTAGGCAAAGACAAAAGGCGTGACCATTTTCAACGATGCTGATACCCTATCCTTTCAAGCCCGTACTGACTGCCTGCCACGACACGGAGTTACACTGAGAACCACATGTTGCGGTGAAAAACATACACTGTACATCAGCATAACGGATCATAAATCAGCGTGAAGTTATAAGGAACATGGAACCATGTGGAGCGTACAGACTCCCTGGGAACAGTGAAACCAACTGTGGAGTAGCACACAAACACACAGCACACACACACACATATACACGAAAGCACAGCGGTAGCAAAAGGAGTAGAAAAGACCATTTGATATTGTAGGTTTGAGTTCTTTTCGCACTGTAGAGAAGGCTGAGAACAAAGAACAAAGCACATGCACCTTGCAGAAGAAGCCTCTCTTGTGACAAGCCTATGGCCTGCCGCATGTCAAAGAAAAGCTAAAAAAAAAAAAAAAATTAAAAAAAGAAACTTTTTTAAAACTAATAAATTGTTTTTAGGGGTTTTAATAACTTTGCACATCTTGTAATTCTCAGGTAGCTGTTGACTAATGGATAAAAAATGAAGAAAAACACTCTAACATTGGTGTTCTTCCACACCACTTCCCTTTCTGTCTGGCACAGGCTGGCAGCAAGGACTATTCAACATGAGCCGCCGCACTGTAGTCTGTGGATTTGCCACAGAATAGAGCACAGTAGAACACACCTACAAAAACATGGCTTGGCTAGCTCAATATTGGTCTTCATGTTACATCAGTTGTAACTGTTAGAAAATAATCCCATTAGTTTTAAAGCAATCAGGATTTGAACAGATATGCATGTTTCATACAAGCACCCCAAGACCCAAGTGTTAATATAGAGCTCCTTTGCATATGCATGAACAAAATGTTAATTCTTAATGTTTCTGATCATCTTTTCCCAAAGCAAGCAGTTGTATTTTCAAACTCTACTATCATTTTCCTCCATTGTATCCAGCCATTAGTTTCCATTCATTCCACTATGATATGAAATTAAACTCTGACTTCAAACTTTATTCACACCAGTACCACCATCACCGCATTAAAGTCCTCCATATTAGTTTTCCTAAAAGCAGCAGCACTGTTGTACATATACAGGTCGAATGTGTCAATAGTTTAAGTGCACTTGGGTGCAAATATCATACAGTAGTATGCAAAACACAGGTGTAAATAGTTACAGTGCTTGTGGCCGTATCCAACCATGCTATTTCCACCCTAAGGGTACAAATTGTTCTTTACCATGCTGTATACACCCAGTTACAAACAGCCACATTCACCGTTCCACCCGCAGTGCAAATAGCATTGTTGGCTTTAGACACATGGATGCGAGCTGCATCTGCCTCATTAAAAATGGAATGGAAAGCTAATGTTGTTTACTGAACACAAACAACTAACTAGTGTAGCCATTAGTTTATTATTGCTGTTATGATTAGCTGCAATCATTTTTATATCATGAGCACTGGTATAGAACAACATATTAAACTCTTGACAGCGAATATGTTCCTAGTCCCTTGATATGTTGTTATAAAGGGCACCCTCCAGCCAATTAGAATCAAATATTCACAGTGGCAGTGATGTAAAATTACTCCAACTAGATAAAAATGTAATATTTCTTCAGCTGGATGTCACTGGATAAAAAATGGAGGTATGCAGTCATAAGGGCCAGGGTATGATATTGAAGACACAGGAAAATTAAAGCTGTCATTTCTCATCAGTTATGTGCTTTTGATACCCGCTGGGATTTAATAAAAAAAAAAAAAAAACTGACCAGGTTTGTTTGGAAAAGAAGCCCCCCTATCTTGTACAGTGATTGATTGATCTTCCCTGGAACTCCATCTGAGGTTTCAGTGGGCAATATTATTTGAGCAAGTACAAAGGACAGAGACTACTACTACTTCAATCAAAATGAACTCTAGAAACAGATGCATTATTGTCAGCACGCAGTACAACTGGGTACCACCTTTTAAAGGGCCATACCAGTGATTTGAAATGTTTGGCCCATTTACTACAGTTTCCCCACATTTTACATTGCAACAGTTTGCAAATCATTCTAAACATTTCACAGCATACAACCAAAATGCCTCAGCTTTTAAATTGGATTTTTTTTTTTTTTTTTTTGAAACTCGCACCTCATAATGTTCTGCTTCTGTGGCTAACAAAGTCGTCAACTTTCATAAACCACATAACTGATAATTTACTGTGTACTGCAAGTGTTTCCTGGGGACTATTTTCCCCGTAGGAGGGACCGTTTCTCTCTGCCCCAATTTCAGGTCATCAAAACACAACAGTGCTGCTGCTTTTAGGAAAATTAATGTGGATGACTTTATTACAGTGAAGGAATACTGGTGTGAAAAAAGTTTTAAGTCTCTAAAAGTTCATTTTCATATCATAGTGGAATAAATGGAAACCAATGGCTGAGTAAAACAGGAAAAATGATATTGGAGTTTTGATATACGACTGCTTGCTTTGGGAAAAGATTGTCAGAAAAATGAAGTATATACATTTTGTACATATTAAGCTAAAAATGCAAAATCACTGTTATGGTCCTTTCAAATGAAGTGAAAGCTACACTCACCAGGCCAGAGCATGTGCACCTGCACACCCTAATAGAGTGGATCCATTGTTTCAACAACATATAATAACTGCTGTAACTTTTTTTCCCCGTCTGTTGACAATAACCATGAGCAGTTTCTAACATGTGACTCATACTAGCCCCATATGCAGTTCAGCCACCTCTCCAAAAACAGTGTCTAGATCCAGTAAATGTTCTCTTTTCTCTTGCAAATTAATTTTAGTCCAAGTGATTGTGCAACTTAACAGTCTGTGCGGTGAGCAAAAGAGGCAGAACACATTTGCTAAAATGCCGTCTGGATCTAAAACACAGACAAAAAATATCAGTGTTGGTGTATTTTGTGGAGAAATGCTTGACTTGTAATAAAAGAAACAGAAATTGAAACTGTAATGGAAGTGAGCGGCCAGCAGCAGTTCCACTGGAAGCCCCGAAAAAATGGCCGTCGCCCCCAGAGGCCAAAACGTTGTCGGACAATAGCTGATAGGTTTCAAGGCTGCACTGATGAAAACTTGCAGGTTTCACAGAATAAGATGGTACCATGTTTCCCTCTCTGTTCCCAACCAGTCAATCACTTGAGTTTTTTTCTTACTGGTTGTTCTGTTTGTAGTTTGTCTGTGGTCAGCATTTTCTTCTACTGCCGGCTGCACAATGCCCACATTTTCTACTCCTTCAGGCTGCGTACACAGTCCTGCTCAAAAACCACTCCATTTTTCTTGCCCAGAGCAAACTGGAAATCGGTTGTCCAATCACAGGCGACCACAAATCACCGACAAATCGCCTGTGAATGTTTCACAGGTGATTTAAAAGGAAAAAATGACAAGATGAAAAGCAAAGAAGGTACTGTTATATGTTAAAGCATTTTGGGCCCCCATTTTTCATTTCATGGGCATTTTATTAACTTTAAAGCACATTTTTACCCTGAGCCTCCATTTATGTGTGACCATAGCATGAACACACAAAGACATTCACAAATTTACACATAAAGATGTACAGTAGAAGACCCACTTTTAACCGCATGCTTGCTGAACCACTTCTGCACTTTGGCTGTGAACCGTCCAACCGTACATGTGAGGTCCAAGTAACATGATTAACAAGTAATCAGAAAGCCTTTCATCTCCTATAATGTTGAGTGACAAAGTAACTGCTTGTCAGAGGGAAAAAAAGAAAAAGTTGGCCAAGGCTGAACTTTACATGCTTACTGGCTGTCAACAGCCAATCAGATTTATGGACTTCATCCCCCCCACCCCCCTTTTGAATGTGATTTTGTTGTTTTGAGTAATACCCCAACCTTACAAATCTAAAACACATGAGATGCTTGGGTCCCTTCTTTATGTTTTGTTGTTGTTGTTGTTTTTTAAATGCATTAATGCTACCTAATAAATGCTTGCTACCTGCAGTAACCTATCAAAACTCTTTAATGTTCCAAAAGTAATATCAAAGTTGTGAACAATACATGACTTACATGTTCAAAACTTTGCAGCTGCTTACTTCTACCAGATGTAACAGAGAAGTGACAAATTAAAGGAAAAAACGCTCTAGTGTCTTAGTAAGGTGTTGGGCCACCACAAGGCCAACAAAAACACCAAGCACTATTTTTTTCATTTAACTACAAGTATTTATGAAAGCAGGGAAGGTTTTTGCTATGGGCAATGTGGGCAACCACCCAGGGCGCAACCTACTTGGGGGCGCACAAGTGCCCTCCAAAAAAAAAAAAAAAAAAGAAAAAAAGAAAAGTGCATCCTCAAAAAAAAAAAAAAAAAAAAAAAAAATTCGCCAGTTTTCTAGACTACCATATTGACCCACATAAAAGATGACCCTGATTTTAAGACAACCCCTCTTTTTCAAGACCCATATTTTGGAAAAATAGGCTACTTTTTATATGGACAAAACCTTGTTTGAATAAAAAAGACACCGGCCTGCATCAGGCGGGCCGGTCGCGGCACCAGCCGGCGCCCACCCGGTCAGGTCAGGTGAGCGACCAGTACCACAGCCGGCCCACCTGATGCCGCAGCCGACTGGCGCCGCGGTAGGAGTAGTAACATGGAAGGGCGCAAGCCAGTAATTTCGCCTAGGGCAGCAACATAGGCAGAACCGCCACTGTGTGAAAGTACTATCAGGTTGTTTCTTCCTGGTGCAAGATTACTATGCAGAGGTTCCCTGCAAAAGTTACCTGCCAGATCTACTTTCCAATTCAATCAGATACGGAATAAGAAAAGTGTTGTCTAATTTCCTCAAAAAATGGGTACAGGGACTTGTTTTTTTATATATATATATATATATATATATATATATTTTTTTTTTTTTTTTTTTTTTAATAGGCAAAATCCACTTTGTCGTTGTATGTTTATTTGCTAATAGTGATGGATGATGAGCCCAGAGGAGCACCAAGCAACCACTGAGGAGATTTCACCACCATGAGGACTCACATATTATCCAGGTAAATATACAACACTCCACCAAAGTTCAATTTTGCTTTAAATAGGAGCAGAGCTGTTGCTATCTGCAGGAGCTCTGCATTCAACATCAGACTCTGACCAATCAATACACAGCAGTGTAAGAATCATTACACTTTTTACTAAAGTTGGCGTCCCATAAATTGTTTGAGGTGCTCGGCAGACAATAAAGCAAACAGCTTAAGACCAAAAGTGCTCCTGAAAATGGATTAGTTATTATGGGAGCGTCATGTTGTGCCATGTTACAGTGTTTTCTCAGTTGCTAAGACGCAATTCTCAAAATCATGGTCCATCTTCCAAAACTCTAAAAGCATTTATCTTCACAAACTTCCATGTCAAAACCTAACTCACTTCTCCAAACCATCTATCCTCCATCTAGACCAAAGTTTGCCTTCAGACACAGACAACCCATCAAATACACACACACACACACACACACACACTACTCAATAGCCATTATACACTGGTGAGATCAATTCAAACCACTACTGTAAAAACCTGAAAGGATCTGCAATTAATAAAGGAACTTACAGACACACACACACACACCCTTGAATAACCTCTTTACATGACGAACACAATGTAAAGACACAATACATGTAGAAACTCTAAAATTTGTACTTTAGGCCAATAAATTGAAATTCATATTTATGCAATTTATGCACAACAGTAAAAAAAAATAGACAACAGTAAATTCATTTCCATGTAATTACCAATATAAAGTAGTAAAAATAAATAGATAAAAAAAAGAAATGACATTCCCTCTTTGTCAGCGTCCTGTCTCTGGGCCGGGTCAGGCCAGAGCTTCTCATCAGCATCACATGTACACTCAATGTACGCCTTCTCCACCCTGCCAAGCCTCAGCCGTCATATCTAAACAAGCCTCCTCCGTGGTCTGGAGCAGGTGAACACAGCTGTGAGGGTTTTGGTCTCAGACCTTCCAACGCCACGCTGAACACACTCTTCTGTGGGGTTTAGGAGCAGAGAATATGCAGGCAGGAAGATGCTGCTGAATCTTGTGTTGTTAGTGAAGCAGTCAGAGGAAACTGACATTGTCCCAAATGACAGAGAAGCGTGGCTCCTCTGGTTGTGCCGGCTCCCTCTGGTCTGGTAGATGTACATCTCACAGACCATCAAGAGAAAACCTGCAGATCAATCCTGAACATGGTTGACTTGTAGTGGTTCAAACTGTGTGTTAACTGGGTTCCTGTTATGATGACTTGAGTTAATGATATTAGCTTCTTTGTAAATGAGCACATGATGCTGCAGTGATAAACAAAGGGATTTGTGTGTAGTTTTTCCACAACGTCCAACAAATCTGGTAATGTTTAATAGTTTCAGGAAATGGGTCTGTCTATCGGTAGATGATATTGTGGTTTGTAAGGTTTAATTAATAGGAGCAGTTATGGAGTGTCAGCCATCAAGAAAAACTGTAATACAGTTACACAAGTAAAAAAAGCTAGCGAGAGCCTCACTGCTGTACAAACGTGCATAAACCTACTACCTGTCATCAAACATCTGTGACTTTTCTTCTCTGAAAATAAGAATGACTGAAACGCCTGTGCTGCACAAACCAAATGCAACTGTAGATGTGAACAATTAAATGTCTGCAAAGCAACAACAGGAGCACAACTCAGTGTGGGGTGACCAGGAAGGTAGTCGCACAAGCAGTAATGCAAACCACCTGAACAGTAAAAACACAAAGAAATCTCTCATTTTCCTGAAATGCCATGCGTCCTTATTTTGGCCACACACAGTTCACTCAGGAACAATGGTTTTCTCACACTTATGCCATCATGAGGCTGTAGAAGACCATACCAGGAAACCTTTTCCCCCTTAATTCCCCTTAAAATTTAATGTTTTTATATGGCCTGTTTCATCTTACCTGCATGATCTTGAATTTCTTTCTCTTTCTAGTGGATCATTATCACTTTGCACGTCATCACAGTAAAATAAACCTGTGTAATTGCAAAAAAAAAAAAACTCCAGCCCACAAGACAACAGAGGTCAATTGTTCCTATCTGATAATACAACCCACGGGCTAGCCTTTCCTAATTTAATAGTGCAAACAAATGTTAGCTTTCTGGCTTCTGTTAGCTTTGGCCCACAAAGCTACGTGGTTACGGTTAAAAAACGATAGTGGTTTGGGTGAAGAACTGGTTAAGGTTAGGAATTAGGAACTGGTTTGGGTTTGCATATTAAAGCCATTATTAGCTAAAGCTAATGCTAAAGCTGCCATTAGCTCATCATCAGGAAAGGAAAACCAGTCTCACTTGCTCCTGGTTAGTCCTGGTTAGGATCGACCCGTCCACTGCCCCAGCCACCAAACATCTATACCTCATCACTTGACAGCTCAAGACATCACACTGAGGTCACTTAAATCTAAAACTTAACTATACAGTCAGTCATAATAAACTGCTTGCACAAATGACCTGTGAGGTCATTTTTTGGCAAATGGGATTGCTGTCAGTGACTTGAAGAAGAGCTACATATGAACACCTTATGACACACGCTGCATGTGCTGACATTATTGTTGTGAGCCATATGTATGTCAGCCAGAATGTGAGAAATGATCAGCCTGCTATTTTGAAGTAAACATAAGCTATGTTGTTAAGAATGTGATGAAAGTGGTAAAAGAAAGTGGAGCCGCCTCAGGAGTCAGAATGGAGAGACAGATTGTCTGCCCAGAACCAAATTTAAGCACACGCTTTTAAGATCCTCAGGAAAGGACAAACAGTTATAAGAAGAGGTGGCACACTCCATCTTTGAAATGCCTCCAGGCTGCAGAATAATAACCAATAAGCCAAGAGCCCTGTCTCTTTGAATGGGGAGTTTCTGTATCTAGCGTTCTGACATATGTATTGTCATTCACTTCCCATATTAGGAGCATTTTAAAACTGTGAACAACACTGAGTCAAACTTTTTTAGTGCAATCGAAAAACATCTTCCTTTCGCCCACACATGGGCCACCACACAGCAACATCACCATTCTAACTCGCAGCAGCTATTGTCATTGCAGTGGTAACAGTAAACAGTCGTGTCAAGCACATAGTCAAGCTGTAGAGATTGCTTTACAGAGGCATGAAGTTACACCTTTACTTTTCCTATTTCCCTGGTATCAGGCTGTCTGGTTTGGGCTAATCTGGGCTTGCAGGTTGTTGTCCATAGGAGCTTTTGTAAATATCAAAGTTTTGTGGCTATGCTTTGACTGGCTAACAGTGTGTCTTAAGTTGACATGCCACCATTTTTAGCTTTTCAAATTTTCCCATTGTACACTAATGAAGTGCACAATCTCCTTTCATAACTTTAACCATCTCTGACTAAAATCAAGATTTTTAATCCTCTAACATTTTAACCTCACAGGGCTTAATGAGCTTTGACTCAACATGCGAACATGACTTTTTGGTAGTTATACATCTAAAATCATTAGATACAAAAAGCAAATAAATAATTTCCTTGAATGCCTGCAACCTCAAGTTTACTTAGAAATTATTGTCTGACATAAATACATATTTATATAGGACATTAAGCAAATAATCACTCATTTTACGACATGCTCTGCTATTGGCTAAGGTAAATTCAGGGGCAAGTCCAAGGTAAAAGGACTCTCTGAAGGACATGGTATACTAAAATGTGGAATTTTTCATTTAAATATTTTTAATTGTCATCACTGGGTGTAGAAAACATCATGACGCTGTAAGAATATGAAGTTATTTCTACGCAGAGGCCTATCTGTTTATTTCTATACGTTTTATGTTAGGCCTATTCATCTTATAGCAACTGAAAATGAGGAGTTTGCAGTGTGAGCTATTTCTACAATAGACACATCCCAACAAGTTCCCCAACCCATACAACCATGTAGGTCGATATGGGGAACATGGTACTTCTGATATGACCCCCAGAAGCAGTTCCTGGATTAGCGCCCCTACCGATGGCAGGAGATATGCTACAAGCCGTGGTGCGCATGTCTCAAAACAGTTTGCCTCAGTTTGGTTAAGTTTAGGCACCAAAAACCCTCGGTTAAGGTTAGGGTAAGGTTGAGGTTATGGTTGGAGGACCTTCTTCGTCATGATGACAGTAACCAACACGCAGAAACAAATGAAAGAAAACACCTGGAAACAAACACTGGAATCACCTCATGCAGGAATCTGGTCTACAGGTTGCAAGGCCTATGTAGGGGTGACCCAGCCACACCTGCCAACATGGATTGTGATGCTTGTTAAACTACAGCACATCACCTCACTTCCCAACACACCACATTGTTGTTATTTACACGACCACTAGATTAGGTTGCTTAACTTTAAAACATAACGAGGTTGTAATAAGCTGCTTGTACAGATGACCTCTGGGGTCTTTTTTCGGTGGAGGACAGTCGCTCACAGCTGCAGGGTGACGTGACTTCCTCAGTATGTAGCACTGTAGTAATAAAGGAAAATGCATGGTGAGTTGCTTTTACGATGGCTATTGCTGTACACAAAGACCAACTGTGGGGTGTACCCAATCTCCAAATATTTGATGGGCAGATAAAAAATGATGAAATAGAGCTAAATGGAAGTGTATTGAATGTGGCCAAATTGAATCAGCCACACTAACACAACACAGCGACGGGCAAGGAGTTCACAGCTGTTTCAAAACCTCGTAAAAATGCCAGAAATCCACCTAGAAACACAAGCTATTTTTTTCCTCTGGAGGAAGTTGCAGAGAAACAAAAAAAAGAAGTGACTTTTTTTGCTTTTGCTCACCTAATATGATTTAGGCACTCCAATGGAGAGAGAGTGAGAAAAAGAGAACAAGAAAGACTGCAGCCAGCTCGCTGTTACTTAATGAGTACCTGTTGTCCGGGATTTAGTTCCCATGCCCCGAGGGTACGTCGGTGCAGGGATTGCTATGCCTTAACCTAATGCATACAATACTTTGGGGTATGGACTATGCTTGCCGTCTGTGTTGCGTTACACTGTAAGCTTCAACCAAGATCCATGTGTCGCTGGATGAGAGGGCCACTGAGTTCGGCACTGTACTGCGTAGTGCAGTAGCCACGCCTGACATCTTATGAGCCACAATCATTTGCTTTCTGTCAACTGTAATTTAACTGAGTGGTTGGTATACCCAGGTTTAGCTTCCATGTAAGAAAGGAACAATTTTCCCTCCATCCTCAACCAATTTAATGAATTGAAAACTGACATACTTACCAGCTCCTGATGTCTACAAGTGAATTTACCAGAATTTTTGACCCATATTCCCCCAGTAAGCTGATGTGTCAGGTTTGTCATTTCTACCTAAATGATATGCATCTGACACACAGAGCAAGTGATGTGAAAAAGAGTTATGCTGACTTTATGTCGTTCCACCACCAAAAGACTAAGAGACATTGCATGAACTGAAGATGCCAAGTAAAACAACTTTGGATCCAGGGCTGAACTGTAGGTAAATGTTTCTGCCCATCCACCAAACTGAACATGCTGTGTTTCCACCAGATAATCCTTTCCTGATGAGAAAACCCATTTGTCTCAGTTTTCATACATGAAGCACGTTATTTACATCTCAAAACATGGTGCTCATTTCATGTATTTTCGTGAGACTAGGGTAAGTCAGCCTTAACTGCTACCAATCCTCATTTCCTCCACACACACAAAGTACTGTAAACATCCATGTCAGAGGACAAGAGCTTGGTGATGATCGAATACCCACACCGTCATGAAAATATTATTATGGTGTTCTAGCAGTACTTTGAGTGATCAGATCTTTGAAGTAAACACAAGCCAGCAGTAAAGCACGAGTATGGGCTGAAACTGTGTGTAATGTCAGAAGCAATGAGATGAGGAATCCCCAAAGCCCTGGGACATTATTCTAGAACTTTAAAGCAATGGTGATAAAAATGATATTACTATTTGATATTATTTTATTGAGCAGGAGAAGGAGAGCCTGGCTATAACATTACTTGCCAACTATCTTTAAGCGCTTGAGAGAAAGTTTTATTTATTTATTTATTTTATTATTATTTTTTTGTCCTCCAACATGTCTACATGGGTCCACTTCAACAGCAGGAGGCAAACAGTTAGCATTTGGAGCATCCAGCCAGTATCCAGCACTCAGTAACAATGAGAGGAAGATAGCACCACTACTGTCCTATAGCAAAGGCATTGTAACAGAGTACATAGTACACTGTAGTAACAGACATGAGAGGTTGATGTGTGAGTTTGTGTACAAATATCTGTAAGGGCTTGTGTGTGCATATGTGGGTCAGTGTCTGTGTGCCTGTGTGTGAGTTGTGGGCATGAGGGTGTTGCAGGTGATTAGGTGTGAGTGGATGATGACGAGGGGTCGACACTGAAACACCTGGGATGTGATATTGCCAGGATGCCATGAAAAGAGGAACAAGGAGCGGCAGGAAACAAACAGCTGCCGCTCAGAGTGAAACACTGCACATTAAAGTTGACTTAAGGTTGTGTTTCGGGATAGGCTGGGTGGTCCAGGTCCTTTTAACGTAGCTCTGTCTGACAGCTTGTGAGTCAAATGTACTTATCTCGCAGTTTAGGGGATTTGTCACTGACTGACTGTTGAATTCTGTGGTCTATGTGGGAAATGCAGGTTGGAGTTCAGTCTAATCCACTGAAGTTGCTTTAGATCACGACAGTGCTTTTGTTAGCAGACATGCCCACTATACTGGATGCACATGTGCTATGCAGGGATTGAGTATACAATATTTTTTCATCAGGACAGCATGAGAAAATGTCCTCAGAACTCTACAACTGTACAATGTCCGTCTTGTCTAAAGCCTTTCCCTTCCGCTCTGTACAACTAGGGCATAGTAGCTTAAGCACTTACTTTAGACTTTACCTCCACCCTGAATCTAACCTGCATTTTACAACAGCAGTAGCCACGGACATGCGAGATGTCTCCCCATCCTCTGCCTACCCTATCAGAATCTCCACTGTCAACAAGTAACAGACTGGCTGTGATTTAGTTTTTTCCTCTGCACCTAAATAAGCTTTTTTTGTTGTTGTTGTGCTAACAGTGCCAGACCAGAAAATGAGCTCATATCCTCGTAAAAAACAGTCTGGATAATATCAGTGTCCCCAAAAAACAGCCTTGATTAGGTCACACGTGGTCTTTATTCATCACTAATGGAGCAGCTCCAGAAAGTGTCGCTTGTTAACATCACAGGCTAGAGTCTCGGTCCTCTCATTCTCCTAGATATGGGAGACTCCTGTAAACAAAACTAAACAAAATTCATGCAAGGTCAGAGAGGTAACGCGGGTGTTGGTGTCTAAGAGGTACATTTTATTGGCATGATTGGTCCCATCTAATTTAATTAATTGAACAGTTGGTTGGTTGATGACAAAAGGCATGGTCTAGTCATGCTTTTACAACAAATAAATTAGTGCTGGTCTTGGTTCAGTACTTTATAGGGAGTACTAAATTTGCCACAATCAGATCAGGTACAGATGGTTATCAGGTCAACAGTGCATCAGATGTAATTCTAATAGATAGCCATTCCAAAGTAATGCCAGTATTTCTTACAAATTTCAAAAAGTGTAAATATAAATTTTTAAGATAATGTATGATGCTGTCTGCTGTTTTTAACGTCCCTTTGCCAACTAACTTTGACGTATCATGTCAACATGAAAAGCAAAATAACTTTTTTTTGGCATGTACACTTTTAAAAACATATCCACTGAAAACTAGGATTTCTTGGTCACAGTTCACAAACCTGTTGCACATGGCCTATTTCTGATATTTTCAGTCTGACTGTTTTTTCTGAAACTGTTGCGTGCTACCTCGCTGTAGCTTTCAAAACCGCAAATGCACTGTAGGATTAAACTGAATCTGTACTTCATTTTTCCTGCACTCAGTGTATGAAACCATTAAGTAGGATGCACCATTTTTCTCTCTCAAGACGTACCTCTTATCAAAAATCAAGCTTTGTTTACTTTTTCTTTCTTTCAGTAGTTGAGTTTTGCATTAAAATATATCTTAATGACACTCAAATTTGGTTGCCATGGCCAAATGCATTAGTTGTATGCAAGATGCAACACAGATGACTGCTGTTGGCCTTCTACCATGGATACCACTGTTTGCTTTCAGTTTACATTGTGCTGAGCTGCATCATAAAATGCTACCCACGCAGCTTTTTTTAATTTTAATAGCTGGGGTAATGGATTACATCCTAAATGAAAGCTGCACTGCCGCTCTCTTTCTTTAAAGGAGGTGGTGTATATCAGTCAAAGTATTGGAGATTATCGCCACATTAAATATACTTTAATAAACTCTCAAACTAACATCAAACATGTGTCTGCAGCCGCAAAATTTATTTTATGTATACATAGGCTACATATATGGTGATTACGAAGACGCGGTTTGAGTTTAACATGTGGGCAGAATATATATAATTATATAGCTTTTGTTCTTTGCCCATTACGCTAAGCAAATTTACGATCAGTGATCTGTGATGCACTAAAACCTAATGGATAAAGAAACACACGGCTCATATCATCTGTTTTCTTTGCCTGGTTTTATGTACTAAAGTCTTGAGAGTCTCAGTGGACTCCTGGTCAGTGACTCAGAGTCGATTCAACTTTGTGGGAATTAAACATTTTGGAAAACGCTGCCCTATAATGAATAAGTCACTAGCCCTGCTAATCTGAACTTTTTTTTTTTTTTTTAATGCTTTCCCCTCAACCTTGCCAGCAAAGTGTTCAGCTCATGTTGATGGTGTTTCTCCAACCATGGCTTCAACCATTTTCTCTCTATGGTTTTTAAGTTTTCCGCCAAGCATGTTAATTAGAATTAGTTTGAACAAGTTTATGGCAGAATTTCGGCATTTGGAATTTTTGAATTGAGGCATTTTTTTGCTTACGCCAAGTATGACCACTTATTAATGCTACTTTATGATAAACTGTTTGAACATAATCAATTATATGTGTCATATGTCATAATTTGTGTTGTTGGGAAATAATTTTTAAACAAGTTGGAGTGCTGCTCTCCTATCCCTCCTGATGGGTCTGAAGGCACGGAGCAGGGAGCGGGTTTCACTCTCCTGCACACTTTGACGCTGTTCTGATCAAACTAGTGACTCGGGCGATATCTGCAACTGCAGAGCTACCCGCCACTCATTATAAGTTGCTGTGGCCAACAAAAGAAGATAGTGCAACATCTTCTCTGCGTCTGTTAGATGTTGCTAAATTGCTAGGGAAACGAGCAACAAAATCATCTCTGAGCCCATGACAATCTGCTGTCGTCGGTGAACAGATGGGGAGAAAAGCAAAGGAGACAGTGGACTGGAGATGAAACTCGCTTCCCTCCTCATCATCTGAAAACAATAAGACAACAACAGACTGGGAATTAAATGACTAGAGCTGTCTAATCTGGGACAACAGAGGAATGTCGGGAGATGCCACAGCACTCTTTCATCCCAGATGGGTGCTATTAGGTCCACAGGCCCAATCCCTACGCCAGAGTCTGCTGGATCGACTTTCTTCCTCTCCTAATGCCACTGGACATACGATCTGACAATGATAATGATAATTACTGCAAATGACATGCCTTCCATTGTGGAAGAAGTGGAAAACACATACACACACATCAATACAATATTGCAGAGCTTTAAACAGAAAAGTACTGTTGGCTGTCTCACTAATTGGGAAAAGGCAAAAACAACATTGTTCTGTACATTCCTCTCAACTATTTAAGTGTTTCGGCGTTCGATGTGTTGTTTATGTAAGAGCAAGAAAGTATGGAGCAATAAAAAGGTCACAACAACAACTTGGTTTTGGAGGGAAACCAGGAATTGCAGCCAAGATTGGCTTTTAATGTTTCGGAATATGCATATGAAATCCATCATTAATTTAATGTGGAGTAAAAAACAAGAGCCAGGCACTGTCTTCAATAATAGCTCTATTGCTGATGAGGGCTTAACAATAGGGGACTTAACCATGTAATCTATGTTTTTGTTCTCTTCACTGTAATTTAAACCAGTATTGACAGCAATTCCACAACACAGAGCTTTAGAAATTTCTTTTTCTTTTTCTTTTTTTTTTTTTTTTTTTTTTTTGGCCTGTCGGAGCATCTATTTTCAGGTCGCCTTGGACCCCAAAAAAATACAGAACACATAATTCTGCCCTGGACACGATCACCTCTGTGAATCCGCAAAATCTCATAAACGAGACGCTGTCGGTCTGCAGAGAGACTGGTTATCCCTGGATGGAAGCAATGTAAACATATAAAGTTGAGGAGGTGTGATGTTTTAAGATGCTATCTCTCACAAAGCGGCGAACATGAGGGAACATAACTCCAGTTTTAGCTTGGGGGGTGGGGGAAACATACACAATGGACAGCCACAAGTCTTTGCTATCATTCTTTACATCTTCATATTTGGTCTCCTTGTTTTTTTTTTCCCCTTTATTTCCTTCTTTGTCGCTCTTTTTTAAGATGTGCACTACACAGTGCTCTGTATGTTGGCTACAGTACATCTTTGCCCCAGCCATTGGTTTCCATTCATTCCGCTACGATATGAAAATGAACTTTCAGAGACTTCAAACTTTCTTCACACTATTACTCCATCACCGTCATAAAGTCATCCACATTCGTTTTTTAAGCAGCAGCACTGTTGTGTTTTGACGACATGAAATTGGGTGGAGTGAAACGGCCCCTCCTCCAGGAAAAATAGTCCCTGGAAAACATTTGCTTCACACAGCCAAATATGAGTTCTGCCATTTCTAAATACTGGTGACATTGTTACCCGCTGAAGCAGAACGTTATAAGGTGGCTGTCTGAACCAAAAATTCGAATGGAAAAATTTAGGGATTTCGATTATATGTTGTGAAATCTTTAGTGCCCCCTGCATGATTGGTGAAATGGTTTGTTGTGATACAAAATGTGGGAAGATTGTTTCTCTTTTGTGTTCCATTAACTTCAGTCCAAATGCATGTGAGGGCAAGGGTAAAGTACTCGTGTCTGCCTGTGAGGAAAATTTGTCTCCTCACTCCAAACCAAATTTCCACCTCAGTGAACTTTGACGTGCAAATTCAAATGTTTCACCAGTAGCAGTCTTCATCGTCATGGTTACCGCTGGGATGAAACTGACACATGGAGGAAGCTCTAATGTTAGCAGTTTCCCACCGTCCAGTTCGATACAATGCCATTTGTTGTAGTGAACTCATTCTTTTTGTATGAATCATACATAACATGGCTGCTCCCTTAGTGTTGGGAAATGTTCTCTTGCAAGCAACTTGTAATAGGGAACGACCTCTTTGCCCTTACAGGACAAAAAACAACCCTGTACCTTTGTGTTTCTGAGGATGAACACAGAGTTTATTTAGAGTTGCTCTATGCACCTCCAATAATCTATAAAGTGTTAGCACACTTGTTAACCATTTTTAAAGCTGTGCAGGATTTTAAAATCAATTGCCATAAACTAATGAAACCACAGTACAGTTTGTAGCCTCTATTTCACATCAGTGGTATTTTTAGTGCTCCTATTTCTCAAAATCAAAACCACATTGTCCATAAACCCTGTGGCATCCTGTCACAAAAAGGATGTTGCTATTTGACCCCTTGCCCCTCTCTGGTACTATTCCTGTTTACTTTCTCCACATCTTTTCTGAAAAGGGTAAACATGTTCAAAGTGATCTCTTCATCACCCTCACACTCCTTCGACAATCTGCTGTTGTGAGAATCTCAACTTTATGCCGAGTTCATGTCCTGTCGGCTCTACTGTTAATTGTCTGGGAAAACCTGTTCGTTTCAGACGGCAAGTGGTAATTCCAGTTAGGACACATGGAAATTTTTATGGGCTCCGGGATCTTCCACTTGGCATTATAAATTGCAGCGGTGTGTCAGCGGTTATGTAACCACACAATGCACAATGCAAAACATAGCAGGGACTCCACCGTGTACTTACAAAAACAGTGTTTACGTTTGTATATTCATAAATAAAAATGGTGAAGAAGACTTCAAATTGCAGAAGCGATTTTGCCATTTTTTCATTTCTTCCAATCTGACCTGAAGGCACCGTTAGTCCCATTTATACTTAAAGAACAGCACCTTCTTCCTGTTTTGTGCCATAAAGCAGTACAGCAGATTTCCCGTCAAAATCTGATTTGGTAGCTCATAATGAAAAACAAAACACAGCGGAAAGTGACTAGATTTTTCAGCAAATACAGAAATATTTGCTGACAAATACCAAACAGCAGATGTATTCAGGAATCTGACAGGTGTTAAATTGGAGGTCAATCAACAGCACTGATCTGACATTTAAATATATGATTTTAATAATTGTAAAGTACTAATTGTATAGTACTCTTGTCAACTTTTAAAATATTTTTCTGGTTTCAAGTAAGTTTTTGCCAATTGTCTTTTTGCTAATTTATTACTAACGTTTCAATAATTCTTACCTTTTTTCAGCTATTTTGCTAATTGCCTTTTCCCCAAGCTTTTTAGAGAAATTAAGTTCATTTGTCTGAAATCAGTACGGCATCACACTTCTGACACTTGTCCAGAGTCTGCAAATTGTGAATTGAGAAAGAATGAAGCACCTGGCAACCTGGCAGCATCCCTCCTGCTACACGGCCAAAGCTTCACCTTTACTGTAAACAGATTGTGGTAGCTGTTTATGAACCAATCAGAAAACTTTACACTTCCACGTTCACCAGTCAGCCCTCAGCAGGGCAGAGGGCAGAGATGGGTGGAGTTGACTGAAGTGTGTAGTTTGAGTGTTTACAATTCTGTGACCCTTAAACCCAGAAGCACCCAGAGAGTTTTTCCCCACGTTTTGTTAATTTTGTTGAAAATCATGAAAATCAAATGTGTTGTGCGGTTACAAAGTCATAGGGCTTACAGCCACGGAAATCAGGGGGCTATCCCCAGAAAACAGGGATGTCTTGTCACTCCAGAGAAGAGGCCAGTAGAGGCTCACTATCTTCTCAGCGATGATCTTGTTTGTTAAATGTAATTTTGTCTGAAAGTGAATGAACAGTATTGATATATTGGTGCTAAAATGCTGCTCCTTTAAGCAGGGAGGGCTTGCTGAGCGAGCACGCTCTCCTCCAGCAAAGCCCTGCTCCAGTTTCATTCAGCTCCACACGTTCACACTTGGTAGCTGCCCAGACTAACCACAGTCTTCTTCCACTGTTGTTTACTGAGCAGTTTCCCTCGTGCAGTGTTGAGTTAAGCGCCCTCCTCAAGGGCATCTTAGCAGTAGTTGCTGAGGAAGAGGAACGCGTGATTCATTCGCTCCCTCACATATTTTCCAATTAGTGTGGGGAATTCAAACCAGCAAATTTCCGGTGTATAGCCGACTATCGGCTACTGCTGCTGCTCTTCATTCCTCTCTGCTTCCTACCTCTTTGACTTCTTCATTTCTCCTCTTTCCTTTCCTATTTCCTTTCCTTGTCTTATTTCCTCTGTTCTCCTCTCCCTCAGTTCTCCATCTTCCCTACATCCTTTTCATTTCATTCTTATGCTGTCCTTTCTCCCACCTTCCCTCCATCACCTTAAAGAATCTCTTACCACGTTCCTCTCTCATGTATGACTGCTGTAGGGCTGTAGTCAACCAGAGAAAATCTTGGTCGACTAAAGTCCTGAAATTTTGACCAAAAGTCGACTAATCGGGGGGCAGCGGGAATACAAAAATTAAAAAAAAAAAATACTATTTTTAGATTAATTAACTGGACAGTAGCCTGCCTGCTAGCCTTGTCTGCCTAAATGAATTATAAATAAACATAAACAACATGTATTTGCAGTATATTAAATCGTTTTTGACCTAATTATTTTGCACTGAATGATCATATTTGCCAACTCTCCCGATTCACGCGGGAGGCTCCCGATTTTTAACCCTATCTCCCGCAATGTTCCCGGTCAGTAATTTCTCCCGCTAATCTCCTGATTTTACAGTGAAGGAAACAAGTCAGATTGTGGGGGGTATTTGTCGCAGTATCTGGCCATAACTGCCAACACTCCCGTTTTTCCCAAGTTTCTCATCTCCTGCCGCCCTCCCGTTTTGTCTTTTCTCCCAGGAATCTCCCGTAATTTACAAGCCCCAATTTTGTTTGTTAATAATAATGAGTAACGCACAATAACAAAGGTTTTATTTTGAAAGCTGAGACCGAAAGCCGCCGCAGCTCCGTTAGTTTAACAGAAGCTGAAACACACGGCGAAATGTTTAACTGTAAATAAAAGTGCACATTTTCCAGCCTGTGTCATAAAATGCCGAGTTTACTGACTAACTATTAAAAACCTGGATGTGTTGTAAATCTTAACCGGCTCGGCAGGCACTAATATCCCCGCACATCTTTTGCTGCTCCCCACCACAAAAATCTCCCGGATTTTACTACTCAAATGTTTGCAGGTTTGTGAATGGCACACTGGAGTCGGTCGGCTCTGACAGCATTGCATCACGTGCACCTACGCAATATCACAGCCTATGATTTCCGTTTATGTCAAGTTGCCGTCGTCGTGGGTGTGTGCGCCTGCAGTTATAAAACGATTAGACTAAAACTTTGAAATATGCCAATTCTGTTTATGCTCAAAACTGACGGAGCAACCTAACGCAGACATGTTAGCTTACCGTTTTAGGTGATATGCCATGTTGGTTGTTGAGCTGTGTTACACAAACTGTTGTTCGTAAAGTTTGCATTCAACTTTTTTTTTCCATCTATTTTGGTAAAATGCTGCCACACTGACGACGTCTTTGACATCTTCACAACTCCAGAGCATTTATTTTACACAAATTCCTTCCTTTTGTCCATCTTTTCTGCTTTATTCTATTTCAAGCCATCAATTCTTTCCCTCTGTTCTTCCCTCTCCCTCTGTCTCACCTTTAGGACACTTTTTCCTCATTCGGCATCTCTGTGTCTCGCTGTGGGACGGGCAGAGCGATGCTGCATGCTCTTCAGGCATTCCTCCCGACAGCCCTCCCTCTCTGGTCCTGGTCTGCTTTCCCCACCTGAAGCCACAGGTGACGCCATTATGGAGGCAGACACTCCAGTTGCTCCACTCTCCCAGAGGTGCCTGAAGACAGTCCTCTGAAAGGGAGGAGGCAAGGGGGGTGAGTAAGATAAGAGAGGGAGAGAGAAAAAACACTTGAGTTCAGAAGTTCAAATCTCGTGTAACTGCATAAGATCAGATCACATCACACTGTCTTATTTCACATAAGAGCTTTGAAAACCTTCATCGAGTATAGAGGCAGAGCTCAGAAAAGCCCAGATTTTGTGATACAGACTGATTAATGAATAACACCCAAAGAAACAGTTCCCCCTGCTAGTGAAGACACATTGTGGGGTCTTACAAAAAACTCCCATTAAGGTACAAATATTATGCAGCAATCCTATATACAGTTACAACATGCAACCCCATGCATCGGACAGCAGTACAGAATACGTTATCAAAAATACATTGCCAAAAATACATACGGCAAGTGCCAGAAAATTGTAAATACTGTTTTTTTTTTTTTTAATGAAAATTATTATGAAAAAATATATAGAGCAATGGGTATGTATATGACATTTAGGTTCTGGACAACTGAATTGTTAAATAGGCCTATCATGCAAACAGATCATTACAAATCATGTCAAAAATGAAGAGTGTTCTTAAGCAAGGACTTGTGGATATAATGTTAATCTCTGAGAGGAAAATGCAATAAGTTATTACGATCACCTGCTGACGTGGTCGCTTTATGAGTTCTATGGCCATAAAAACTAAAGAGCTGAGTTCATATCCACATGAATTGAAGTGACGGGCAACAGGTGGTCGCACTTATGCTCTTTTATCCTGGTTCTCAATTACCTCTTGCATTTCCCAAACATAAAGAAGACCACATAAACACTGAAATTTGGGTAAATATAGGCTGCATCTCTGATAGAAAGGGCAACATAAGATGAAGTGTACCCCATCTTCAATTCATTTTGTCTTATATTTTTAAATGACAAAGGCAGCGACTGTAGTTTTGTGTGCATTTCATAACAGTAAACAGTATTTACAACGGTAAATAGGCTTTGAGAATTCTTTCTTAAGGTTGCCCTGGTGTTGCAGCTATAGGTAGGACATATAGCAACTTTAGCTGCAAATGACTACTGACGAGTGGTGCCACCCACAGATTCAAGCAAATGTTTCAGTGCTGTCAAAAAAGGAAACAGTAACCATGCTGAAGACTGGACAACTTTTCTTCAGTTGTAGAAAATGAATGGATTTTCAGCAATACTTCTCTGGAGTTGCTTGTGGTGTGTGCCACCAGTTAAACATGAAACATAATCATGAAATCCAGATGTGATCATGATGCCAAGAAACAACAGTAGCCACAGATGGCACAGGTGGACAGCAGAGAGGGAATCTAGAGACCCAAACAACACAAATGGATGTGGGAGTTCGCCAATATATCTCACTTACTCAGAAAAGGAGGGACTGTGCACAAAGGGATATGAAGATAAATTCTAAAACATTTGCAAAAACTTTTAATGTGAATCATGTGAGCTATGAAAGCTTGGTTCCATTACAGAAGAGATACAGCTGAGCGAGACACACGAAATGCCATAGATCAGTGTTCACAGGCCCAGAGAGAGGGCAGTGGAGTCAGGTAAAAGGAATGGCTTCTCAGAAAAAGACTGGAGTTGATCAGGCTTCTTATGGTGCAATGCAAAACATAGCAAACCAAGCAAGCATTTTTCATCAAGCTAGTTTCAGTATTTCATTTAAAATATTAAATTAATTAAAAAATGATTTTCCATGTTTTGTCTTTGATCATAACAACAGTTTATATTTGAATTAAACCGATAACATTTCTCAATACCAGCCATTATCTGCCATTGCAGATAGATTATGCGATGACAAATACATTAACCTGAAATTAGATCAAAAATAGGATAAAAGGTAGAAAAGCTACCAAGCTAAAATACTGGCACCACAACCAAAGAAATCCTGTACTATTGAAAGTGAAATACTGCCTATGAATGTCCACAAAAATGGAGTGAGGCCATACTCCTAGATAAAAGGAAGAGGTTTGCAGAAAAGGCCTGGTGTTGATTATGCCTCTCAGATTATCTTCACTGATGCATCCATTGTAGAGTACCTACTTTTTATAGCATGTTGAGGTCAGTGCACTTTCAGTTCACTCAGTTCACAAGGACAGTGAACCGTAACGCCAATAAAAATACAAGAGAATTTATCAAAAGTTTCACACCTGGCTTTGCCACGTGTGAAAATGTATATCCCAAGTGTGTTAAATTGTTTTGAACAACGAGACATCTGGACACAGCAGAAACTAAAGAGGCAATAAATATGATTTGCATCACCCCATAGCATAA
Source organism: Myripristis murdjan (assembly GCF_902150065.1). Taxonomy (NCBI): domain Eukaryota; kingdom Metazoa; phylum Chordata; class Actinopteri; order Holocentriformes; family Holocentridae; genus Myripristis; species Myripristis murdjan. The sequence goes on from NC_043984.1 coordinate 8,653,548, forward strand.
ATAGCCATAATATACCTGCAGGGGGTTGATAGGGGCTGATCACCACCAATGACTCAACAATCCAGGTGCTGAGTGTTCTGGCTTTCAGACTCATTTTTATAGCCCATGCTCCAATTTGAAACAAAAAGTCTCTGCCCACTGGAATTTCATATTCCCAAATTCTAACATTCAGCTCATGCTTTGATATGAAAAATGGCTTTTGAAAGACAAATACTCAGATTGTAGAATAGCTGAGAGACTTGTGGGGAGGAGGTAAGTTCCACTGACGTAATCCCTATTGCTTGATAGATAGAGGTTGATAGAGATCACAGAGCACTTAAAGCCCTTTTAAGGAACCTGTTAAAAACTTTGAAAGGAACATTCTGGCATGGCAGTAAATCTCTTACCGAGGCAGTCGGACTGGTGGGCGAAGGTTCCCTCTGGACAGTGGGTCAGACACTTGCCTTTGTACAGCTGGAAGCCAGGCTTACATTTGGTGCAGAAGTCCCGGCTGAAACAGTGCTCGCAATCCAAGGACCGACACTCTGAGGGGAGAGGGGGATAATCCTGCGGTGAGTGAACAAACCCAACAGCAACACGCCATAACTCACCGTAAAACTACAGGTGATGCCAGGTTAAAATTGGTATTCTTTATTCCATTATTCGGCTGTTTTCCGGTCTAGTCATGATAGCAAGATAAGCAGTGGATAAGTGGTAGGAGATAAGTGAAATAAGGAAAAAGGTTTCACCAGGCATCGTCCACCCAGGTATGGCTTGAACCGGTGTTTCAGAAACTAAAGACAATTCTTTATTTATTGGCATATGTATGTTACAATGTTGGATGTTTATATTAAGCAGAGCCAAAGTTTCAAATAATGACTTTAATGTATGTAAAAGTAACTCCTGTGTGCAAAAAGCTCAGGCTTCACACTGCTCTGAATCCTGTGTTTCCAATGTTTTTTTTTTTTTTTTTCCACTGCTGCGATGAGCTAATAGTAGCCTGTCAGGGATTTCTTTATATGGTCATCTGCGCCAGGCACTGCACGTAAGCAAGCTGAGCATGTAGTGACAGCGATGGAGAGAGTAGCAGTGGTCGAGCGAGCTAGAGAGTGAATGCAGATAGGGACTGGTGGTAGTGAGAACAAAGCAGTGCATCAGAGAGATAAAACATTATTTTCTGATTGTTTCACGGCACTAACATTCTAGAGCACAAATAAACACACCTGGATTCAATGTGAATGCATCTGGAGTAGGTTCACTGTTTGCTTTAGGGAGCCACCACATCGGCACACAAGTTTGTTTTTGTTTTTTTGTTTTTTTTCCTCTGAGGGTAACAGGATTTTTAATTGACTTGCATTCATTCTCTACAGCTTTTCCCTAATATAAGTCATAACCAACTCAGCCAGCTTTCAGCAGGCCTATTATACTCAAGCACAAATTGCCATGCAGCAGATTTTTACTGAATCTGAACCTTAGTGTTTAGGTGTTTTTTTTCCTCCTGTTTCGTTCTTTTTGCCACATTTACAGGTGGGGCGTAAAGATGCCTGTGTGTGTCCGTCCATCTGTCGGTACTTTCAAGACTTAACTCCAAGGCAACATATTTCGAAATCTGTTGGGCCAATTGCCATGACATTTGGTAAGCACATTCATGCTCCCCAGAGAATGAATCCTATCAGTTTTGGTGACATCATCACCCTCCTCTCTTGCACCACCATGAGGCACAATATTGGCTTGTGCACAATATCTCAAAATCTACTGAGCAAATAACAATTACATTTAATGAACGCAGCCACGCCCCCTAGAAAATGAACCCTGTTCAACTCCAGTGCCACCCTCAGACCAAAATGTCAGTCTCTGTCAGATACAGACAGTGTTTTGCAGACATACTCATGCAGCGGTTGATGTCCTTCCCTCTCTGTCCATAGTGTCCAGTGGGGCAGGCGTGGAGACAGGTTCCATGGTGTGACATCCCATCCCTCTGCAGAAACAGGAAGAGTCGCTCAGGGCAACGCACACAGCCATTGTCAGGGGAACACTCCAGACAGCTCCGACAGTCATCTGATGTCTCTCTATGAGCTGGAACAGAGAGAAGACAGTAGAGAGGAGTAGAACAGAACAGAATTTAGTAGAGGAGATGACAGGAGAAGGAAGTGAGACAAATTAGATTATTGAAGATGACAGATTTGAATTAAGAGAAATGGTGGGAGAGAAAAGAGGAGGAGAAGATAACAAAAGAAAAGGAGATTAGTGTAAAATGTCACAAATCCTGAAGGCACCAAGCAAATGGACTCCCTGGAATAATTCTTCAGTAATCCTAGAATTACTGAGAGGCAGATGAAAAATTAAATGAAACATTTATGAAACATCATTCTTTTGAACTCCTTTTATTCAATTCTTTAGATACAGCGCAACCAAATATTCACCATTTTGAAAAAAGGGGAGGCGCCTACCATTGCAAAACAATTGCTGACTCAAATTGGGCTGTCAGCTGGTGAAAAAGTTAGGGTCCATTTAGCCCCTAACCACATGCAGTGGTGGGTGCTAGTCATGAGCCTTTACATTGAATCTCTGGGAATAACTACCCTTAAACCACATGTGGGAAAGGTTTCCCCACAAGCAAAATCTGCTAAAGTGAAAATATTGTTAGGAAATATTTGCAATAAATCTTTATGTAACTGGAAAGTGAGCTCAGTGCTGTCGCCTTAGTCTGCCAGGGCCAGCAGCAACTAACCCACTTTCCAGCTTCGCACAAGCTGCCATCTTGAATCGTTGCTTGTAAACAGACCTGGACAAGCCACATAACGATGAGACTTTAGGCTTTGTTTTCACTGTGACAAATTACACTTGGGAAACTTTGCCAACATGCAATCAAAGAGCCGCAACAGTCCCCAGTATAGTTAAAGCCAGAAAATCTCAATGCAAAGGGTCGTGACTAGCAGGAACAACTACATGTGGTGTAAGAGGGCAAGGGTCGGTCTTAACCCCTAAGACCTCTTTTTGAAGTTGAGAAGAGTACAGCGAATATATCTGGTACTTTTATGATAAAAACAAAATTTGAAGTTGAAAATTGTAATCTCTGTAAATGTCACACATTTGGCCTTTATCTCTTTAAGGGATGCATGTTCAAACATATATCGAGCAATGTAGGCTATGTTTATACTAAAATATTCCACAAAAGCGAATTATGATGTTTCTTCATGGTTTGGGAAAATCCACTTGACAGTGTTTGAGATATTTCATGTGACATACAGACAGTTAATGCAAAATTAAACTATGGTAGCTTGTTGGGTTGTATAGTGGGTGCTACATGCTCCCCTGCACTGCAAATCCACTATATTGTATTTTGTGAAATGGTTTGTTTTTTCATATTTCAGTTGGTAAGTAGTTCCAGCAGGTAGCATCTGCAAGAAACCTAAGCATAATAACCTTACGCCAGGAAGAAACAATCAGATAGTACTTTCACAAGTAATCGTAATCAGACAAAAACAAATGGGTACCAGGACTTGTTGAAGTCATGCTCTCACAAAACTCCCCTGTTGCTTCAGCATCATCTTCTTCATCAGAGCATACACAGTGCTCTAAATTACCCATGCTGCACCGAGTACATCCATTACATACAGGAGGGTGCATAGTATGAAATCAAACAAGAGACTTCCAACTTCTGTATTTTTCTGTCGTAAAATAACTCGGCTTCATTAGACACTAACCTCATAACAGAGATGCACTGGGCTCCAAAAGCCTGGGTCCACCAGCAAGAACACTTTTGTTTGACATCACACAGTCATGCAAATCTTTAGTAAAATATTATTTTCTCAAAGATGATTACATCATTTTTCATGAACATAAGCCAAAAAGAGTTAGTACTAAAAGTCGAAATTTCCCAATCTTTGGTGTGTCTGCTGTTTGCATTCAGTCTGGCATCAATTTTGTTAGGTTTTTTTTTTTTTTTTTTTTTTGCACAATTTGAGAATCCACTCCACTCTAGCAATCTCTTAGAGCATCCCAGAGTATTGTTATGTTACAGTATGTTTTGCCTTTTAACTTTTCAGATGTCCCAAAACACATACAGCTGGGTTGAGGTCTGCTGACTGTAAGGGGAAAGCAGTTCAACTCATCCTGTGCAAATCTGGAACCGTCGGAGCTCCATGTTTAACTGTAGGTTTGTTGCATGAATCTGTCATGCTCACATAAGCCCACTGATTACAACCCTATTGTTCAAACTTTGATTCATCAATTGAAAAGACTTTCTTCCAGTCCTCATTAGTGAAGTTTTGGTATTGTTTGGCCCGAGTTAAGCAATTAGACTTGTTTTGTCTTTGAAAAAGTGGCTTGGAAAGTGCCACGCTCCCATTAAGACTGTATTTTGCCAACTGAATTTTGACTGACCTGTAACAAGGCGAGCTTTGTGTCTTGGATGGATAGTGTGTGCACTGTACTGCCTCCTTAGAAGCTTTCAATGTTAAATTATTCAATAATTGCCTTTGCTGTTGACCAAAACAATTCACACTGTGTATTAGGAACATATGGTGTATAAACAAAACAAATATATTTCATATAACCTTTTTTTTCATTCATTCAAGTACTGTATTGTTAAATAAGACTATCAACTATCAAAAAGTATTTGTTTTTAGTAAATGATCAAAACAAACCGTTCTCGATGATGACATTTGGACTTTACTCTATGTCCACGTTGAAGCAAAATCCAAAATCCATCCCCGCCATGTGAAGATCATTCCTTTCAAGTTATACTGAAAATGCCAACCATATTGTGCATATAGAACCACTTAGATATAACAGATTGCTGATAAATTTTCCATCACAGATTTTTTCGGATGAGCCAGTTCACTCAGGAATGTCTCCATGTATCATCAACTGATTGGCTCTGACTGGGGCGCTTCCTAGTTAACCAATCATTATCTCACACCCTGAATTCAAAGCCCCTCAAATGACACGTCAGCCTAGCTTGACAGGTTGCTTATCTTGCTGCCCTGCTGCTGTGTCTCATGCATTACAGCATCGCTTCAGCTAACCTGCTCCCCAGCTTCACCTGCTTAGATCTGTTTTTATGTTCAAGCGGGTCGTGTTTATCCCTATGAAATATGTCTCTATGAAGCAGCGGAGATTTATGAAACCAAATGTGTGCGGCAGCTAACATAAAAGCAGAGCTAGTCCGCCAAAGTCAAACCCATTGTCATGCCTCATCATTTAATCACTACATGCTCTATACATGAGTTGGCCTCACTGAACTAGAAATGTGGTATGGTGGAATGAAATTATCTGATTGTAGCAACGTCAACCGTGAGAGATTTCATGCAAAAATCCATTCTGCTTAGTACTGCAGTGTTACAGCGTTCGTTCCAGTGCCCTGCTGGACTCTTAACATCTCCACTCTGTGCAATGCTGCCTGCATCCACATGGCAACATCTGTCTGTCTGTCTGTCTGTGCATCTGTCTGTGTGTCTGTCCATATATAGATTCGTCTAGATAGATAACCTCTTGTATGTGTGTGATGTGATTTGTCTTTGTACCATGCGTGCCGACTTGTATGCTACTCTGAGTTCTCAGTATAAAAATCCCTGCACATTTTTTTTTATGGCCAATAAAACAAATTTAAATTCCTGCATGCTGACAATAGGTTTCACATATCTTGGTAGCATAACAGTCAGGCTTATGCTTAAGCTAAAGTAAGTCTTATTATATTATAACAGTGAGCTGTGATGTCTGCTCCCAGGTACATACAAGACTCCAAAGTCAAGGTAGGAATGCTTCCAATCCAGCAGGGATAAGCACGGATAGAGAAAGATGGGCGAGGTGGGATGGAAAGAAGGATGGAATGAAGCACGGAGAGATGGAAAGACAGATGGAATAAACCAAGTAGGAATGGAAAGATGGATTGAATTTTCAGGGTAGGTGAAGGGGCAGACGGTGAGTGTGCGTGAGTCTGAACAATTGCCACTTCTGATCCTTGCAGGAAACCTGTGGCCGCCTGCCAGTTTCCTTGTTTATTGCATGTGCATGTGTGCACGCGCATTAGGTGTCTACCTCATAGACCTCCGAAAGAATTCACACTTGAGAAACACAACACACACAGAGTGGCAGAACCTGACGCTTTTTAAAGGGACTTTTGAGTAAGACCCGATCCTTGTTGTTTTAAATGTGTTCTAATTTGGCTTGATTGAGGTCACATTTTACTTTCTGTCAGGCAGGAGCAAATAAATCCATGTGCACATGCATTTTGAAATGTGTAGCCTATGGTTGAGAATACCACCTCGATGTGTTACTTAAAGGACCATATCTGTGATTTTGAATAATTGCCCCATTTAATATAATTTACCCACATTTTATATTAAAAAAAAAAAAAAAAAAAAACATTCTTCAAATCTTTCAAGAGTACTAAAGGTTTCACGAGGCTGAAATTCAGTGACAAAATTAACCTCCCTGTTCACTGTAAAAATCCAAGACCACATAGTTATGCATAAACCTTGAACTGAAAAACATTATCATTTGTTAGCAATACTAGTGAAAGTCATTCTGAAAGGATTTCAGTGTAATATAGCAATAATCCATTGACTTATACACTGCTGTGTTAAGGAGTCCTAGCAGGAAGGAGGCCATAAACAAATTGTACCTTGCAATTAAATAAATGAATCATCAAAAGTGCATAATTTGGACAGCAGAAAGAAAATGAGCACTGATTTAAAAGGAAAACTGAAGGCCAGACAGCTTGTTATTCTGAAAAACTGTGATGATTATGCTTTTAATTTGCTTCAGTAGTATTGCTGATGTACTTGTTGGCAATCAAACTCAGTCTGCATTAGTGATCTACAGGGAATAATGAAATCAGCAAATGTTCCATTTATTGCAGTTTTATTTATTTACAGTTAGTTTCATTCCTTTGCTGTACAAATAGGGTCATTATCTATCAAGCAATCCTAGCTTGAATCGGTGCCGTCTACTGTATATTGAGCAGTGGAGGCTTAGGGTTACGTTTGTGTGAAGGAGTTATAGAGGTGGTAATAGAGACTATCTTCTTTCATCTACTTGCTATCACAGAATGCCTCAGTGGTAACCCTGCAGACTTGACATAATCCCGTGCATTATGTTGGATTTTAACGGCAGTCTCAGGTATTTACACCAGGTTTATGAACCTCTCACCTCTGCCAAGACAAAAAGGAAATCTGGGTGATATTAATTTTTTAGGCTTAGAGCTGTATTAAAGGATTTTGGTTGGGGAATGCTGAATATAAAGTGCTCTCCCCTGTACCAGCCACCAGAGTTGATGGACCCTTGAGCAAGGCTGTTAACCCCCAGCTGCCCCAGTGAAGCAGCTCAAAGGCCAAAAATGAGAAGCTGTTTTACTGGGAAGCTTCTGGGTGTGAATGTAACCTAATGAATGTTAATAGTGCTGGGGGAAAAAGTATGTGTGCTCTGTCAGCCTTTCCTGCAAAAATGAAAGCTTATAAATTGTAAAGTGATGTTGTTGTTGTTTATCCGTCATGAGCCACTTGTTACGATGAGGCAAAAGCAGTTCTGCACTGAGGAAAAACACCGCTACAATTACGGCACAACTGACCTTTTGTATAGTGATGGGTTGTATAGTTCCCTGGGTGTTTTGAGTCCACATGGTGGTGAAATATCCTCATTAGTTGCTCCGTGCTGCCCCATGCTAACCCACAATACTGTATTTCTGTTTCTCTATTCATTTCAGTAGCAAAAGAGCTCCCAAAATAACACCTGGAGGGCATAAATGAATGAGAACTAAGTGGATTATGCGAATATAAAAAATAAGTGCCAGTACCCTTTTATGTGTGTAATTACAAATATTAGTGACAGTACCATTGCGTCATTTCTTCCTGGCAAAATGCGGAAGTTTCCTGAAAATGGTACCTGCTGGATCTACTTTCCACTTCAAAAAGGAAAATAACAAGAGAAGAGACATTTAATTTCCTCAAAAAATGGGTACTGGGACCTGTTGCTTTTAATACTGGCATAACCAACTTTTGTCACATTCGTTTATGTGTTATAAGTTATTATAGGAGTTGTTTTGCTATGGAAGTGAAAGGAGAGACAGAAATACAGTATTATGGATTAGCAGCTCAGGGGGAGCAAGTAATGAGGATATTTCAAAACCATGTGAACAATACACCTAAAAACTGTACCAAAGCTCAATTTTACTTTAAATTTGAAGGCAGAAAATGTGTCATTAATATTCAGCAATCATACAGTGAAATGCATCACCAAGGATTCATGATGGCCATTTTCTCTGTGAGCAACAGGAGACTACAATGCACTGCGAGGAACGAATGTGACTTTCTGTGGACACTCTTTCCACCTGAATGTACAACCATGAGCTGAATGCAACAAGTTCACATCCACTCTCACAGGGTTATCAAAGGGCATTCTGGGAAATATGGCAAAATCATTTGCTACACCGCTGTCACTCATGTACTCAATGTCCTGAACATCACAGCCTAGGAGTAACTGAGGATTAATTAAAAAACATTGAGAGAAGAGTTTTGAGAGACTGTCCCTGCAGCAGGACCCTCAAAAGGCATGGGTCCTGTTAAAAGTGTCTTGGGAAAGACTCTGACTCCCCTCCCCTCATCCTAGTGCCTTCATGGACGCTAATGCATGACTGTAACTGCAAGAAATACAAACACTACAAGTATCAAAATGCAGCAGTGATAGGATTTACATGTCTTGTTTTGGGTTTTTTTCCCACACACTCGCTAAGACAATGTGACTACTGATTTGTTCACTGACTCTTATGTGCTCTTGCATGAGTGCTGCTGCACTTGCAGGACTACATATATTCACTGCTGAAATGCCTCTTGTGGCCAAAAAGTACTTTTACGGCAAGCCAGCTGACATACACCTGAAAAAATTTAGGGAACATATCTCTGGGTATTCTACACCATAGACAACATTTTAACATGCACTTGCACATGGACTTAATTGTGCTTGCCTGATAGCATTGTTTTAAGTAGTAGCCTGCTAACCCTCTAGGTAAAATGCATTTTATATTCTGTAAAAGTTCAGTTACAAGCTAACACCCTATTAAATGGCACTTTTAATTACAACTGAAAGGCTGAAACTGGTACAATTTAACATTTATAGTTATCAAATTAAACCATATCAAGCGCTAATTATATAATTATTCTGTTACCAGGATATTTTTTTTTTATATCAACATAATCCCCTTTGTTCTCATTCATTTATGCACCAAAATTGTTATTTTGGCAGCTGTTCTGCTGAGCTATGGAGGTGAATGGAAAGATAGAAATCCAGTATTGTGGATTATCAACCCAGTGGAGCACAGAACAACTAATGAGGATATTTCACCACCATGTGGACTCAACACCCAGGTAACTACACAAACCAACACTACCAATGTTCAGTTTTTCTTTCACAGGTGTGATATAGGCTTTACACAAAATCCTGTATTGTAGTATCCTGTTTTCAATTTAGTGTGAGTGATAGTAAATGTGGCTCTGATGCAAGCTAGGCAGCATAGTGGACATTTGACGCCATAAAGGAAATTAACCTGTGCATAGGAGAGATGTGGAAGAAACAATGTTTCAGAAACACTGATCATACTCTGTGTAGGGCCTCCTCTTTTCTTTGTCTCTTTTCTTTTTAATTATCATTATCAGTTGTACACATGTACAGGGAAGAAAATCTTGCTTTGCTTGTACAATAGGTGAAATGTGATGCTTGAATATTTGCCCAATGGTATGAACTCCCTTGTGTTGCTGCTGGCCATTACTCAGAATATTTGCTGGATTACCAATACCAAATCTTTTATGTAGTGTTTTTACAATTTAGTAATTCATTATATTTGTCTGGCTCTCCACCTTTAGTCCCAGCACTTTTATCCCTTGCATCTTATATGATATGCTTGGCTTTTGATTGCTTAGGAACCAGGCTTATGTAACATGGTCTCTACATTTGCTGAGTCCAAGACTCTTGGCCTCTGATGCCATTGACTGAACTGTAACACAGTCAGTCAGTTGGATGACAGCTGATCACAGTCACAGTGTCACCACTGACACCCTGACCTGAACCAAAGGAAACAATCATCACATGGAAGTGATTCAGGTCATGTTGTTCACCCAAGTGGTTCTTTCAAAAACAACAAAATGTTTGTCAACATCACATCACTACAATACAAGGCACACCTTGTTTTGGCTTACAACATGTTTTTCTCGAAAAAAAAAAAAAAAATGAAAGCATTGAAAAATTATTGATTATATGCAATGAAAAATATCCTTGACTATTTATGCACTACACATTAGGCATCAATATTTAAAATATATATATAAAACAGTGAGGACCGGACAGATGCCCACTTTACAAGAAGTCATCTCTTGAACATGCACTGTGCACCTTCAGGACTTGTGCAGGGTCACATAGCATTGACACAAAACTTTATCTTTGTAAAAGGTTTTTTTAGTAACCTTGAGCTGATGCCAGTGGAGTAAATAACAGAAATAGTACCATTTGCAGAGAACAGGAGAGTAGAAGTAGAAAACACTGCAGCATATCAGAGGAGACCTTGCAATGCACCAGGACCCGCTTTGCTAAGCTTTGGGACCTCACTCTGGGGTCTCGACCCATTGTTTGAAAAACAATCCTCTTCACATATGCTATTGATCTGCAGGCCTAAGGGACTGTTAGGGGAGCATAAAACAGTGACCTTTGACCTTGTATGGGATTGCGCTGGATTTTTAACAAGCACCAGGTGTGACACGCTCCACTGGGGCTTCAGGGAAACATGCTAGCATTTAAAGGGAACATCCACCTTAAAACTGAATTCAGATAATATGGCAAAGGTGGGGATCAGAGGAATAGAGCTAAAGAATAGCTCTTCAATTGGAAAGGCTCTATGGCTGGAAAGCCATAGAGAAAGCCTTGGAGTGCTGTCACACAGTTTTCAGAACTGATTCTTGTGGTGATACATTATCCAACTTTAGACTGTAAAGTTATCACCTCCCCCTCCCCGTCAAAGAAACAGAAATACAAATTTACAAGTTGTGTGTTCAAATTAAACCATAAAAAGTGGAAAAAGATCTGAGACGCTGTTTCAAAATGACAGGAGGCCAGAATTGTTACCATGTGATTCTCTTTCGCTATAAACTATGTACGCCCTAAAAGGGTAAAATATCATTTGTTATATATATGTTACTTGATGTTTGCTGCTCAATAAGAAAACAAAACAGAGTTAAAACATGTGATGTGTCACTATTTTATAATTATTAACTATTGAGTTTTACATTTATGCCAGAATATTTGAGACATCTGGTTGTAATATTGTCCAAATATGATATGCGCCGCACCTTTTAGGGTAACTCTTTTATTTAGATAAATCTACTTATACCATAGCCTACTATTACTCTTTACCTTACTAGCATAGTAATATAAGTTTCTCAACAATTCTGTTAGGTTTGTATTACTTCTTACAATCAGATTTTTTTTAAAAGTATGTTAATAGAGTTCTGAATGTTGTTTGAATGGCGCTTGTTATCAGTGCCAATAAAATTATTACATTACATTCTTTTAATTACTTAATGCGTAATCTTTTAATTACGTTCTTTAACTAGTAATTTTGATATGTGCAAACTACAAGTGCATTTAAAACAGTATTTTCATCATATGTATTGTACCTTAAAATGTATTTTTTGTTGTTGTTGTTGAATCAAAATCACTTCTTACGATCGACATTTTCAACTGTATGAATTATTGATGCTGTGATAAATAAAAAAGGTGGGTAAATTGTAACAGCTGGTAAATTAGAATAAAAAAATCATGTTTTCCCTCCTAAAGAAAACTGTTTATATGATTTACATTATTATGATTGTATTTAATACAATGGTTACCATTAATTTACATCATAAGTAGTGATGTCAGCCTAAAGAAATAGGTGAACTCTATTCAGCAAATCAAAAAGGGGAGGAAACCAAAGGTGAGTTTTGGTAGGTTAGCCCAATACTAGATCTATGAGTGAAATAACAAGAATTCTGTTTTAAGGTGGGTTTCCTCTGTAAGATACAGCAGCCGTTGCTTCTGTAGTCAGAGCCAAAATACCCACAATGCACCATAATGTGTACATTAACAAGAAAAACGTGCCCACTGAGGTGACGTGTTAAAACAACACAAGATGTGTAGTCCCTAACAACGCACGTGTGTGTGTCCTGGAAATTGACACCACTTGCATTGAAGATGTTTTGCTGCAGTATTTAACACATCTGTAACCGCGATTTCCGACATCTGTATGGTGAGTGCTCACTTACGTTACTTAGCATGTCACCATGGGTTTTACATCTGTATTTACAGTGGCTTCAGAAAGTACTCAGACCCACTTTAATTTAAAAGAGATTAAATTTAGTTTCTTTGCCAACAATTTAAACACAGTACCCCATAATGACAAAGGCAAAACACATTTTTAGAAAATCTGGTAACTTCATTAAAATACAAACATAAAGAATAAACTGAAATATCTTATTGACACAAGTATTCAGACCCTCTGTTAAAATGACAGTCCATATTTTACCTCAGGTGCTTCCTGTTTCCTTTGATTGTCCTTGAGATATGTTTAGAACTAAATTGTGGTCTTCCTGTGGCAAATTCAATTGACTTGATTTGTTTTAGAAAGGCAAGCACTTGTGTTGACAGCACATATCAAAGCAAAAACCAAGCCTAGAAGTCCAAGGAACTCTCCATGGACCTCTGAGATAGAACTATGTTTAGATATAAATCTGGGCATAGATATAAAAACACAGCTAAAGCACATAAAGCTCTCAGGAACACCAGTTTGGAATGACCAAGACTCTTCCTGGAGCTAGCTGTCAGGCCTAAGGGCCCACTCACATTGGCAAGTTTGAGCCCGTATCGTGCTAAAGCCAAAATCCCCCCCTCCCCAGTCCCCGGCTGGCCTGCACTCACATTACCTAAAGCCCAAACGCGCCCAAGCACGATTGCCCCCGGTGTGCACGTCATCACGTTGAAATACGACAACAACAGGCATGGCCCGACGTTATTATAAATCAATAGTTCAAATACATTCATCATGTCTTCCTTTTAACTAAAAACCGTTTTTGGTCCTTTTAATCAGACATGGGATGTTTATTTACCTTGACAGTTTCGGAGGTAACTTCCTCCTTCAGAAAGGTCCAACTGACAGCCGGAGCGGCACCTGTCAGATCCGGCAGACCGGGTGACCGGGTGGCCGGTGCCGGCCGGTGCCGACGCGGTGCTGGCCAGCACCAGGTCTGCCGGATCTCCTCACACAGACTGCTGTACCGACTTTTGTTTATACGCGGTTGCAGCAGCACAACGGACAATGACACAGACAACATGGTTGATTATTGATTGCGCAACGCGGCCATTCGCCGGTAATCAAGCTGCGCACATTAAACAATTTTGCAGAGGCAGGAGGAAAGTTGCATGATTTACGTCCGCGCACTGCGTGCGTGACCGTGCATGTACTCGTGTATGCGCCCGTACCGCGCTGAAGCACACCCCCTCCAACCGTGCCAGAGCGGGGGAAGTGTACTGTATTCAAGCATGATACGGAGCGATCACACTGGTCAAAGAATCCGGATTTTAGGGGCAATCGTGCTTGGGCGCGGATCAAACTTGCCAGTGTGAGTGGCCTCTTACTCATTAACCAGACAACAAGGGCGCTGGTCAGGAAGGTGACCAAGAGCTCACTGGCCATTCTAATAGAGCTTCAGAGTTCCTGGGAAAAATCTCTGAGACAACTGTTTCCAGATCAGTCATGTCTTCATGGTAGACTGGCTAGATGGAGGCCACTTCTGAGTAAAACACAAAGCCCAGCAGGATTTTGCTAAACAGCATGTAACTCTGAGAGCATGAGCAAAAACAGTCTGTGGTCTTATGAGACAAAAGTTTAACTTTGAAGCCTTCATGCTGAGTGATGTGTCTGTCAAAGGAGAGGTACCACTCATCATATGGCTAATAGCATCTCTACTGGGAAGCATGATGGAGGCAGCACCAAGCTACAAAGATGCATCCCAGCATCAGGAACTGAGAGACTGCTCAGGAGGGAACAATAAACACTGCCAAAAATGGAAGGGCCAGTGTAGGAAACATACTCAAGATCACACACAACCTCAGACTGGAGCAAGGATTCACCTTTCACTATGACAAACCTGAAGCACACAGCTATGGCCAGACACACATCATACAGTATCACATCCCTATCAACCAATACACTCAGGGACCGTCGGGGATGTCCAGATCATTTCCTAACTTGCATTCCACCATTTGTCATTGAGAAGGTGATAGGGTTCAATGTGCTAATTTGTCATTCAAACCAATCAGATTGCAAGATATGGCATCACTCTGTTTACTGACAAGCAGACAAATACAGTGGCCATGATCGCTGCTTTTAAGGAAAATGCTGCAATGGATAATTCCAATCAACCTCCCCCTGTACATCCACCAAACCCAAGTCACTGTCATCTCCTTTCCATCTAAATGTAGGTAAATGTAATCTAAAACTGTGGCCACTTGATGCATAACTGTTGTCTTAATTGGTAGCTTATGCACAAACATTTAACTGACTCATCACCGCTGCTCAAAGTTAGGGCCAACTGTTTTGGCTTGTAATGTGCAAGCTCAAGTCACCTCATCAAAGCGTGAGCACTATTTTGACACAAGATGGGATTTGTTATCTCAGCAAATGTGAGCTGTTTTACAAAATTTGGTTGTGCAATGCGCTTCTGGCCTAAGGCAATCCTGGCGTGTCTCTGGGAGAAGTCTGTGGATATCTTTAAGTGGCCCAGCCAAAGCTACTCTCCCAAGGCACTGCACATCTCACAGTATGAACATGTTCTGGGCTTAGAGTTGATACTGTTAACATTGTGATTCTTCCAAGAAAACAGCTTGAATTTTCATGATTCTACAGAGAGATATCAAACACCAGGCAGCCTATCAATTTAACATAGCAAGGTATGGCCCTTACCCTCTTTGTTCTTACAGTTTATGTCATTATGGCAGACAGCAAGAATCATCCAAATCAAATTTCAGGGAGATTCCCCTAAGCATGTGTTTTATGACCTGTAATGATACATCCTGTTGATAAAATTAAATGTCAGTCATCTGTAGTAGCTTTGTTGCCAGGATTTCCTTAATGTAATACTGTTGCCACATGGAAGATTTGTGTCTCCAAAACTCCAAAATGTCAGCGTTTCAGGAACGAAAAAGACAACCTTCTATTTTGCTTTACCACAATGTATTTTTGAGTTTATCTTATTGGTGTTGAGAAGGATTCATAATCCCAGGGACTGCCGAATTTTCTGTCAAGGTTAAAACCAGAAAATCATCATAACTGGAGATGTGTGGTTTTCACCTGGATGTGACAAAAAGCAGGTTTTGATATTTGCTGGCAAACGACACCTGGCTTAGTCATATCTTAGGCTATGGTGAACTGCTGGCATACATTATTATTATATATCATATATTCTAGAAATCAGATTCACAGCTTTGGAATATGTTTCTGCAGTGACTTCTACAGTAAGCCATGCAGACATTGTAGTCATAGCGAAATATATAAAAAAGAAAAAAGAAATACCAATTTCATTTCACTTTTCCTGTGCTTTTGCCTGTGAAACAGTTACAGATGCTCACAATTACCTCGCCTACCGTAACCATATAACATCACAAATTGTGCTAATGGACATAATAATAGGTTCAACCTCCTGACTTCTTGGGTTCAGCTTTTCCCACTTCAACTGTGTGTATGTGCAGGTGTGTGTGTGTGTGTGTGTGTGTGTGTGTGTGTGTGCGCGCACATTACACCTTTACCAGCTAAGGAACCAAGTCCAGATGTGACAGAAAGAAAGAGAGAGGGAGAGTAAGAGGAGAAGAGGGAGGAAACATGAGGGGAGATGAGGAGTAAATGGAGGAGAGAAAAGGAAGACAGGAAAATTAGTGAAAGAGAGAGAGAAGAGCAGAGGAGAAGTGGAAGGAGAAGGGAATAGAGAAAATGTGGATGTAAAGCTCTCCAGCATAAAGCGATCAGTTTTGACAGAGGGTCAGCTTCCCACACCCACAACCAGCATTTGACCTTTTGAACCTGAAAAGTTTGTCGAGCTTTGAGCTGTTACAGCCCGTTAGCTTCAAATGCCTCCACCTTGGATTCAGTACTAATTTTGCATAATTTCATGCTTCCTTCTATGTAAAATTGTCCTTTGTCATGCTAGGACTTGATTACGTTTTCTTTTTAGAAGTCTGTTTAGTGCTTTTACATTACCTAAAGCAGATTCAGTCACACTGGCTGTTTAGCATGGTTTTTTAGCGAGAACTGACCAGATTCAATAATACGTTTGCATAATGTGTAGCCTTGTTCATGCAAATTCTGAACACTGGTTTCTTTACAACAATATTAACTCTTAGTGTGTTTTACTTTTACGCTAGAATTCACTTTGTAAGCTAGCATCATTTTAAGCTAGCAGTTTTGAAGGCTACAATATTTTAAGCTAGCAGCTGTAGCTGTTATTTTTTAAATTGTGTATCTCTTTGGAGAATTAAGCTCTTCATTCTCTAATGGCACTGTGCAGCAATGTTAAATTAATGTTATTAATCTTTATGCAGGAACTCAATACTCATACTTCAGCATTTGCTGTAGCCTATTTGCACCAACAGTGATTTCAGCTTTTTCGAAAACATCTTCTGTATCTATTCCTCATCAGCAAATCTGACTCGTTAAACCTGCTGTACTTGAAACATAGTTGCCCAACTATCCGTCCTCGGTAATTTTATGCAGTAAAATCACAATTGTCTAATCTTGCTGTCACAATCTGTTATCTTAAAATGAGACTCGTTGGCACTTGATTGCTCATATAACCCCTCTAATCATTATCTAACACCTCACTGCTGGGTCGGTGACGGGGTGGCGAGTTAAACGTCGGAAGCCAAAATGAGGGCGTAATTGAGACCGTATCCACTTCTATTAGTGGAAATTCCTGAGGAAATGCCACACCAGTGAGTGAGGTCCACCACTGTTTGACTGTGGATCAGACTGTTATGGAGGTGGTCACAAGAGCTCATCATGACAAATCTGGATCTGAGACTGATCCTCCAAGTGCTGTGCAGTGTCTCCCAGAGAGGAGCTTATAGGGAGTGACATGAAAATGCAGGCACTAAAATGTTTGAGATGCACAAAAGTAAACAACATCATGGAAAAAAATGTAATCAAGATTAATGGTGATCCAGGTTCATCTGGGCCTGTGATGTTCAAATTCTGCGCGTCTCAGGTCCTTGGAAAAGAGACTGAGTCTGGAAAAGCTGAAAACCGAATGCATATCGTGTGAAAACCTCCTTACTCCAATTTTGGTAATGTTCATGGTTTAACTTCATCTGAAGGATTACATGCTCCACTGTGGGTCGAGCAAATCCTACAACCCCTTGGAGTTATGAAACCCCGTTTCGAAACCCCATTGGATAAATTCAAAAATGCATGGTGGTCAATCTCAAAAACAATACTGCTTTTCTAAGTTCCTGGCAGGTGGGTGTTTTCTTTCACTCAGCAGCAATGATTTGGTGATAAAATGCTGAATTTCCCCCACTAAGTCATGCACGGTCTGTTGCACTGAATGTGAGCTTCTCTTGCCTCTGTACAAGGTGTATTATTGTGTGTGTACTTATATTACATCATGCAGCAGTATCAGTGTTCTCCATAAAAATCCCTGCACCGTGTGTGTCTATGTAATCCAAGGTTAATACCATCACAAACTTAAATATTTATAGGCAATTTGGTGTTGAGAGAAGCTGTCCTGAGGTAACGGAGGACACAGGTTCAGTCCCTGGCCCAGCCGCTGTGTCTGTGTAAAGAGGTGTGCGGCTTGCTGAAGCGAGGCTGAACTGCTGCTTGCCTAACCTCTCTCACTTTATGTACATTTTTCTCTATCAGAACGTCATTTGGGCTTATCTGTCGTCCTCATTTTAAAAGGCATGTTGCTGTCATTCATTTTTTCTATATTTATGTATGAGTGTGAAATCAATATTACACCACAGTTTAAAAAAAAAAAAAAAAAAAGAAGACCAGCTTTAGCCCTTTTTTGGCAACTGAAGGCTGTTGTCTCGTGGTAAACTGAATAAGGTCAAAGTCACATATTTTACTGTTTAATTTTTGATAGATTAATTTTTGTTTTAGAAATCAACAATTCCTTTATTTATCTTCTCTGTTAAGTGTCACTTAATTAATTGTGGCGAGTTTGCCGTTCTACTTTTGATAGGATTACTTTTGTTGTAGAAAATAACAATTTCTTTATTTTAGATATTTTTACCCTAATATTATATTTCCTCAGTTTCACTTAATAAACTGTGACAAGGTAATGTAAATATTTCACCTTTAAAATAATTCTGGTATTTTTTTCTCAAGCTGAATCATAGGATTTTGTTCATACTATACAATTTGGTACAATATGTTGATTTGAGTCAGTGCATATCTTGTCCGTGTACATGAGCCTCGGTAACATCTGAGAAAGAGGAGAATGTTTACGAAGCCACTAACAGCTGCAACAAACAATCATTTGCACCCAGTGAACAAATTAAAACCATAAAATCCACTTGAAAATCATGTTTCCAATAAACTCACCCCTTTTTTTCTGCACAACGCCGGAGCCCATCCTGATCACATCACACAGCAAAGTTATCAAAATGGCAAAGAGTCGCAAATGCATCTAGGCTGCTGGCTAGCGGCCGCTTCAGCGCAGCGCTGCGGACATCTGCAAGGACTCCAGGGCCGACAGGTTGAAAGCTTAAGATCCAAGGCGGGGGCCAGAAAGAAACGAGGAGAAGAGGAGTTAAGAGATGAGGGGATAGAGGGGGGAAAGGGGAGATGAAGTGGGAAAAGAAAGTCTCACAGGCCTAAGCAGGGATGAAGCCAGTGAGATTTAAGATGAGAGGAGTACGGAGAGCGGAGGAGAAAACCTCTCCTGCTTTCTCCTGGCTCACGCAGACGATACGGGGCTGCGATGAGGTGGTGGGAGACCATAAACAAGAGGAGAGCAAAGGAGGGTCAGAGAGAATATATGCGAGCCGAGGAGGGTGGAGGAGCAGAGCAGAGAGCCTCATCTGCTTCCTCACACTGGCAGCTTAGAGGGGAAACTCACCGTTTAACTACCACTGTCAAATTTGCGAGAAACGAGCTCCACTTATCCCCTCGCCATCTTTAACCCTTTATGGGGTGCGCTCTCAGGCCCTAAGTGGTTCCACATTGGTCCCACATTTTCAGAGCCGTAGCCCACCCCCCCTCATCCTAGCTCTACCTCTCGTTGCTCAGTCTCCTGTTTTTATTATCCTTGTTTGTTCTGTATTTGAGTGCTTTGTTTTCTGTGGCAAGGCTCGATGGCTACACTTGATTTGTCCTCCCTGGAGGGAAGAAAAACAGCAGTCGAGCAGTATCACTGAGCGCTGATAAACTGATCTTCAGTCTTTATGTCTGCCAGTCAGAAGTCTGAGATAAGGACATTACTGTGTACTGGGCACAGGGCATGTGCACGTTGAGCAGTTAGAGTACACCTCCCTATCAACCAGTTACTGTTTAAATATATAGGACTGACACTGTAAATCCACCTGCCCGTAACCATATAATCACTCCACTGACCATTTGAGTCATACCCATATATTTACATGATACCTGTAAAATATTATACAACTTGAACTTTGGTAGAGTGTTGGTGTTGATATGAGTCCACGGGTGAAATATTCTCATTAGCTGCTCCGTGCTCCCCTTGAGCTGCTAATCTACAAAACTGTATTTCTGTCTCTCCAGTCACTTCTGTAGCGTGGCAGAAAATGTTCCCAAAATTACAGTGTTAGTAGATAACCAAAATTGGACAATGCAGATTATTCCAATATGAAAAACAACTCAGAGTGAGATTTTGGAGCCCAGTGTATTTCTGTTATGAGGTTAGTGTCTAATGAAGCCGAATTATTTTATGACAGAACAATACAGAAGTTGGAAGTAATTGAGTGTGTTTTCGGTTAAATGTGTTTGATAGTGGCTGCTAATGTAAGACACATGACAAGTGTCACACTGGGCTTTTATTTCATAGTTAACATGTGACATGTGTCACATCAGGTTTTTATTTCATAGTAAACGAAGCATATGTGTCACAGTGGGCTTTATTTTCATTGTATAAATATTTTACTAACTGTAACACATCTGCCTCGTTACAGTACCTTGTTTTATATCATACTGTCAGTGTTGCATATTCACTGATTATTTCTCAGCAGGTATAAATGCACCTGTATTTTTTACATTAGCTGTATATTTCATGTTTCAACATACTAATGCTTTTCTTAGCATGGCCAGTTAACTATACACTCTCCAGTATGTAATGGATATACTCAGTGCAGCATGGGTAATTTTGAACACTGTGTCTAATCCACAATACTGTATTTCTGTCTCTCCATTCACTTCCATAGTGCAGCAAAAACAGCTCCCGACATAACACATAAACACAAATGAACAAAGTGGATTGTGCCAGTATAAAAAACATCAAGATCTGGTACCCATTTTTTACCCTTGTAATTACAGTTATTTGTCCATGTACTATCAGGTCATTTATTCCTGGTTCAAACTTATTATGTGGAGGTTTCCTGCAGACGCTACCTGCTGGATCCGATGCAAACAGGAAAATAGCAAGAATATCACAATTTAATTTCCTCAAAAATGGGTTGTAGGACTTCTTCTATATACAGACAATACTCTTTCTAGTGAAAAGTGAATGGAGATTAAGAAATACAGTATTGTGGATTAGAAGTCCAGTGGAGCAAAGAACAGCTAAGGAGGAGATTTCACCACCATGTCCAGGTCACGATACAACCCAACACTCTACCACAGTTCAATATTAGAGATCTTTCTTCAAAATCTCTCTCTGTCTGCTTCTCTTTATCTCCCTCTCTTCATTTGTTATTAATGTCTACCAGCTTGATATTTTTTTCCCAAATTGAAATACATAAATAAAATTTTGACAGGTTATTAAATGTGAGAACATTCAAGTTTGAAGATATGTGAAACACTCCCCATTTAAAGGAAAAAAAAAAAACATGTATACACACACAGACATATGTATGTGTGTGTGTGTGTGTGTGTGTGTGTGTGTTTATACATATACATAAACATATGTTTATTTATCGTAATATCACAGCAGGCTCACGACTTTAGTATGACTACTCTACAGCAGCTGTCAGATTAGCTCATTATCGATCATCTGCAAGTGATTGTGCTTCTGTTGAGCGAGCTAACAGCGAACTGAAACACTATTCTCCGTGTTGCTAACAAGGGGTATGTTTCCAAATTTAACTGTTGGCTTGGATCATAAGTCTCAAGACACAATGAAAACAGGGCAGCCGTTACTGTTCATAAGATTAGAGATTAATCTCCTCGTCACGCAGCATCACAGAAGAGGAGGTGAACACACTGGAGACCAAATAAGCAGCTCCAGCAGAGGAGGTGTGGGCCCTCAGCTCTGTTAACTGTTGGCTTGAAGGAAACACTGTAACAGGTGTAGAGCTGTAACAGGTGTGACGCTGCATGTCGGCCGGAAACCGTCCTGCCCCTCAGACGGTTTATGTTGCCACACAAGCTTAAGTTTTACTTTTACTTTTTGGTGGAGCATTAAAAGAAATCACAGAAATCACAGCCAAGATATTATTTACTATAACACACAGCCTGTCATGTTCTGTTGCTTATATATGTGTGTGTGTGTGTGTGTGTATATATACATATCACTTTGAGGCTAAAGTGCAGATCACGTGCGTGTTTTGTCTTTGAATCTGACTCACAGCCCTTGTTGCATGTCATCTTCTCTTTGTCCTGTCTCTCTCAGATGCACCATCTCTTTTATTTGGTACAACTTTAATGTTCATGTCATGTCTTTATTTAGCCTAATTGTCTTTTCAGACCAAAACTGATTTACTGACTGACTCACTGCAGTCTTCATTACCAGATCAAAGATAAAGTTTTATGTACTGGAGAGAGGCTTTGTTTATGTGCCCTCTAAAAAGAAAGAAAATGGCTTTGATGAACCATACAGGGTTCTTCAGATTGTCACCGTAGGGGGAAACTGAGAAGGTTCCTTGAGAAATCGTTGCACAAAGGATTCATGCAATGCAATGGTACTTCCAAGAACCTGTAATATTTGACTTGTTTTACTGAGAAGTGTTTAAAGATCTTCATGAGAGGGAGAAACCCGAAAGATCCTTGGGGAGCCCCTGATGAACCCTGGTTTTTAAAGTGAAGTATGCCCACATGCCTTAGGTATTACACGTACACTGCTGTTGAACGACAACCTCATGTCTCCACAATGTGACGGGAATGTTTTTCCGGCTGGCAGGGTGGCCTGCCGGTTAAAAAGATCGCCCCATAAAAGAAAGGTCACAAGTTCGATCGTTGAAACAGCAAATGGGTCCATCACTGAAGTGCCTTTGGGCAAGACATTGAACGCTTCAATTGTTTCACAAAAACATTACCAAAATGGCTAAAATATAAATGTAAATTAAGAACAGAATTTTTACTTTTCTACGACACGAAAACATGACTAATGTACCGTCACGGAATTTACTCAGCACAGAAAGGACCCTAAAATTTGGATTTTTATATGAATAAAAAGGTCAAACACACCAATAAAATTTGAATAAACAACTGAAAAGCACATCACAAGGTTTTATGTTATATTTTATGTCATGTTTTGATGTTACAATGAATTTTCCCACAAGGGACCAATTCATCAAACCACTGGTCCTTCAGTCAAGACGTCAATCAATCAATAAATCAAACTGAGCAACTAAAACAGGGGCTTGATTGTGTTGGCTCTTGGGAATATTTGGGAATTCTTTATCATACTAATAGTTGTATTAATTGAAATTGATAGTTACAGTAAGTTACAGGGTATTCACATAACATTTTTTCTCAGCTGTCACCATCACACATTGTCTCTATAACAACACAGTTCTGTATGCAATCCTACTGGTTACATTGCTGGTTACATTGGTTACATTTTTTTTTTTTTTTTTTTTAATCTACACTTAGTCGTGTGAAAAAAGACTCGCACTAACTATTGCTATATAGTTAAAAACTGCAGCTGTCTAAGCAGAGTCTGTGAGGAGCCACAGCCTCCATGTTTGTGGTCGTTGCTAAGGGAAACCACGAGGAGCCTGTAGCAGTCTTTTCTCCTTGTCATGGCTGCTTTTCTGATAGGACAGTGGCATTATGACACTTACATTATGGACTGTTTTTCTGAAAAGTTGCACTTATTTCAATTAAAAATAATAGCCAAGTGTTATTTGGAGCACATATTTTTTCAGTGACTACTGTCTGAGCATTTCACAGCCACTTCCTGTAGGACTTCATGTAAAAACAGTGGCAGCCGAAGAAAAAAAAAAATGGCGATCTTTATGTTTTAACTGAACACTTACATATATGGCATCAGTCCAGGGACACATTAAAGCCACGCAAAGCCTTTTTTTCCCTCCTCTTAAGTTGCTAAAGCATGGACTTTATTGAAATACAAGTTTTTCATTTGTCTCCCTCTCCACACATTAAGCAATAATGGAATCCCTTTAGTGACAGTCGGGGTTCCACATTAAGCCTGGTTGTAATTTTTATTTAGATGTTTTGCGGCCACAGCCTTTTTACGGGGTTGGACAGAGTAAACTGTGGCCTGTGGTGAAATTAGAACAAGAACGGGATTCAGTAAGGAGATCTCTCATTGGTATCCTCAGCTCGCTGCTTCTGTCTCTGTTGGCGCTGATGATGGGGAGTTTGATCCCGTTTGGAGAGTCGGCTGTTTGCAACTCAGTCGGTAGAGACAACAGCCATTTCACCTTCACTTCTGTTGTGTGTGTGTGTGTGTGTGTGTGTGTGTGTGTGTGTGTGTGTGTGTGTGTGTGTGTGCGTGTACGTGTGCATACAGTCATACACACATACAGACACATACGTAGGCTGTTCCCCATCTTGCATTGTTTTTGTGCATGAAAATTAGTACTGTGTATAAATTATGAGTAGAAAAAGTGTACAACCTTATGATAATGTTCTAAAAATTGTTTCTCACAACTTTACTTAATGGTTGTTCATGCTTGCCTCTCCTTAGTTACTGTTGCTATGACTGACAAACTTTGAACATGGATACTCCCACAGATGCTGCTGATGTGCTTGAATGATTCATTTCCAAAAGTTCAAGTCTGACTCAGTTTACAGGTTAAATTATGTGGTGGCATTAGTCAACCTGCAAGTTATCCTTCTAACCATTTAAGTGGCAAACTAGCTTTACTAGCTCCAGCTGTAATAATTCAGTCAGGACAGCTCACCTTTAGAAAATGTATTTATTACTCGATGTGGCATGACAATAAGGCCTCATTCACATCTTGCAATAATATGCGTTTTCCCTTATCTGGATACTTTATTCTTTCATTCTGTGTTCGTTCCCTTAGTTTCAATCAAACATGCAACACGTTATATATCAAAATGTTCAGTGTCTTCTGCTGGATCTACACGTCACGGTCAATACAACTACACTTCTTTTTACTGTACATCTCAATGCTTGGCTAAATTAGCTGTCAAGTTAATTTGGCATAGTGTCTAACGGTAATGTGAATTCTTGGTTTGCTCATTTTATGAATGTGACACAATAACTTGCCTTCCACCAAACACAGGTGTGCTTGTTAATCCCAGTCAATATTCATGTGTGTGTTGGGAGACACAGGTGTGCCCAGAGGAGGGCGTTTGTGGCTCAGTCCTCTTTTCCTTTTGCTCAGTCTGTGTGTGTCTCTGCTGCAGTGAACCCAAGCACGGTGTTTCACCAGGGAGGTTTTTAAAAGGCAGCAGCATAAACCTCTGACACCTCTAACACCACATCTAGAAAAACATCGTTCACATCTATGGAGACAGATGTATCGTATGTCCGAGGGAAACATTTGCTCTGCTACGACTGACATGTTTGCATTTGGGGGCGGTATTTAGGATCATAATTTACTAGATCCAGATATATAACACTTCCAAACTCAGCCTCATCCATCTTGTCCTGAAAAAAAAAAAAAAAAAAATTGGGAACTCGGTTGACCTGTGAAATGTTGCTGAAAAAGAGACTTAACAGCTGATTTTCCAGGCCAAAATGTCTCCTCCACACCGTCAGCACTGTCAGCTTCAGTCGAGCTACTGGCTGCTGTTTGCTTTGTTGTGCTGTTAGGAGCTCCAGTTTAGAAAACATAAGAGAACAAAGCACATTACTCTTTTGGCTGCATTTGTTCCCTTTGTTCTCTGTAACACACTACGTGATGAGCTTGCCTGTTAAAAGTGATTTTCTAAATATATTTGGCTTGACTCAGCTGGACAGATCTCTGATGACCAAGAATCAATGCACTTGTTGGTGTAGTGGAGTTCACATTCATTTTATGTTAGTGTGACCAAATTATAGCAATCAGTTACTCTAAGTTAATTATTTCAAACTCATCCAGTGATGGTGTGATACTGATCACTGTGTTGGGCCTACAATGTGCCCGACTGCCAGACTTTTGATGATTGAATGAGAACAAAGTCACAGTTGCTCACAGAGCCACTGACAGCAAATCTATGTCCCATTTAAAGATCCTATCAAAAATCCATTAGTTCATCCACCACTTTTCCCAGGCAGTTTCAAACCATCTCAACAAGACACACTGCAACTGGACTTGATCTTGACTGGATCCTTTCACCAATACTTAACTGCCTTGTAATACATTTAATACAAAAACTTTCTTTCAGCTCACAGCTCTTGATGTGGGAAGCCTCTATTCAGCAGGACTACCTCATTTGAACTGAATGAGCTGCTGTTGTTGGCCAGTTAGGATGCACTATTGGGGCAACTTACTCTGCAATTCAGCAAAACCTTTAACTAAACTGACTCAAACTGTTATTTGTAAAACATAATGGAGAACATTACTGTCCTCCTCAGTCATAAACAAAAACAGGAAAAATTAATATGGGATTTTAATACTAGCTGTGTCCTACATGTGTCCTAATCAGTGTTGCACTATTCACAGATATGCTACAGTTGCATTCATTAAGAAAAGTTAAACAAAATTTAAAAAAAAAAAAAAAAAAAAAAAAAAAAAAACACAAATTCAAAATGAATGAATTGTAAACAAGTTGCACATCTTCGGTGTGCCCATTCTTGCTAGGCATTGTTGAGCATCTCCTCGTCTTCTCAAAAACCGAAATGTCATTTCAATAATGAGAAAAATATGTTTTATAGAGGAGCGATTTGAAAAAGCACATAAACAACTCACTGAGCTATGCACGGTTTCAGGGGATTAGACTCCAAAAAACAATTAGATAACCGTCCATAAAAGGGTCCACGCACCCTCTGACAAAAAATAAAAAAATGTTATTTTGATGTGAGTTACAGAGATGCTTCATTGCACGCATTCCCTGAATCTCACATGTGAGGAATGCTGTAAATTTTCATTGAAAGGGAAATGAAACTTTTTTTTATACAGTTTATTACTTTGCTGTGCCTGACAGGTGCTGTTTTCGAGAGGAATAATCAGTGAAAAAATTCTGTTTCCATTACTCAATAATGTTGTTTATTTAACCAGCAACAACAAAACAGAAGCAGATTACTTTCTGATTTAGCCTTTCAGCTCAGTCTCTTTTGATATCAACAGTTGGTGAACAGCTACATGTAGTCGCTCTGGATTTGGAGAACAGTGCAATTTCTCTTGCATCAATTTCTCACTCCTGTTGAAAGCCGGGGATTCCCTGCAGTCAAGTAGACTCACTCTACCATTGTAGTGACTGATGTAGGTTATTAAAATGCCATGCTGGTAGCTCTTTATTGACTGACTGACATTAACTGAGCCTTCAGACATGAACATAACAAAGTGTTGACAGATACCCACCAAACAGATTGTTAGCAGACACCCACTTCACACATATATGCAGCTGGTGGGCGATTTGATGGAAGGGTTGGAGGGCGTTTCGCCAGCAGTCATCACTAATGGATGTTCAGCGGGCATTAACTCGTGCTCAGTCTCTTACTTTTACTATAAAAACTGTCTTGAAATCATGTGTCCGACACACAAACACAGCTCGAGAAAGGTTAATTAATGAATTAATTATCTTATGTCTCTTTTTTTGTACGAGGAGTGTTGATAAGTTCATGGATTAAGTTACAAGACAATTTTAGAAAATGAAATTATTTTTCAGCCAAGCTGGTGTCATCAATCTGGATCAATCTGACTTGACTTGACTTGGCTGCACTTGCATGTACCACTCTGTGATACACCAGTCATCAGTGATGTGTGGCATCCAAATACCACACATCACCTTGAGCGCTCATGATGTCACCAGGGAGGCTTCAAAGTGTTTGTGCATGTGTGAATACTGCACCAGGGAAACGTTTGAGTAGGGGTTGTGGAAAGTGTCACAGGGTGAAGGTGTGTGTATGTGTGGGTGGATGTACAT